>NW_028274813.1:93062651-93214166 GCF_037043125.1 Eumetopias jubatus
AGAATAAGAGAGAGAGAGAGCATGAGAGGGGAAGGTCAGAGGGAGAAGCTGACTCCGTTGAGCGGGGAACCTGGTGTGGGACTCAATCCTGGGACTCCAGGATCATGACCTGAGCTGAAAGCAGTTGCTTAACCGACTGAGCCACCCAGGCGCCCGATCTGCTATTTTTTATATTATTTCCAGGCTTAGAAACATTGGTTCTTAGCCTCCGACCTTAGGTAGTGGTAAGAATCTAATCCTAAAGTAAATCAGACTGGCCTGTGTCCAAATCTTGACATTTACTATGTATGTGATTTCAGTGAAGTTGCTTTACTTCTCAGAGCATCAGTACTCTTGTTTGTAAGACTTACAGGTACTAGTTCTGAGTAGCAGAAATAGTTTTTCACTTAGAAAATGCCTGGCACTGAATGCAGACTCAGTAGATATAAATTACCTTCTGAAGCCCTCCTGCTTAGCTTTTATAGCCTTCTGTAATTTAGTCTTATGCTTGAGATTTCAACCAGGCTTAAGACATACTCTGATTTTAAATTTTATTGGTTCCCACCGGTTGCTGTAACTTCATGCTTTGCTTCACTCATGTTTATCCCTGTAGATTCTTCTGCTTGTGTTTTGGATTCCTTCTCTTCACTTCTTAAGGTCTCATCTCTTAATTTTTCCCTTTCTCTTCGGTCGTCTTTATTAGTATACAGATATGCTCTCTACTGTCCAGTCTGGCCACGTGTGGCCATTTATTTATTTATTTTTTAAAAAGATTTTATTTATTTGAGAGTGAGTGAGCGAGATCACGAGAGGCGGGAGGGTCAGAGGGAGAAGCAGATTCCCCTGCTAAGCAGGGAGCCCCACACAGGGCTCAGATCCTGGGACTCCGGGATCATGACCTGAGCCTAAGGCAGACAGACGCTTAACCAACTGAGCCACCCAGGCGCCCCACATGTGGCTATTTAAATAAAAATTTATTTAGAAAAAAATTAGTTTCTCAGCCCTGCTCACCACATTTCATTTGTTCTGTGATTGTCTACCATATTGAACAGTATGGATATAGAAATCTGTTACAAACCCCTCGGATTCCATTTTCTCCTCAAGCTATTGTATAGTTTCTCATTTCTCTGATCATCTTTCAGGCAAATTTTCAAGAGTTGTCTTTGTGCGTTCTCTTCACTTTGCTCCTCAACCTATTCCAGACTGACTTCTGTTAAACCATCTTACCACTTGAAATTGCTCTAATCAAGACACCAGTGACTTTGATTTACCAAATCCATCTTACAAGATCTTGTAACAGCTTTCAGTATAGTTGACTATTGTTTTCTGCATATTCACCTGCTTTTCTTAGCTTATGAGACATATTCTTGTTTTTCTCCTGCCTCACACCTTGTCATAAGTTTTTTTTTTTTTAAAGATTTTATTTATTTATTTGAGAGAGTGAGAATGAGAGAGAGTGAGCACATGAGAGGGGGGAGGGTCAGAGGGAGAAGCAGACTCCCCGCTGAGCAGGGAGCCCGATGTGGGACTCGATCCCGGGACTCCAGGATCATGACCTGAGCCGAAGGCAGTCGCTTAACCAACTGAGCCACCCAGGCGCCCCTTGTCATAAGTTTTTACAGGCTTCTGTCGTCTACCTGCCTCCATGTATTGGCAGGCATATCCCAGAGTTCAGTTCCTGCTCTCTCCCCCTTTCTAAATTCTTTGCCCAAGTGGTTTCAATTTATTAAGTGCTATCTACACGTGGGTAATTCTCAGATTTACGCTTTAGACTTCTCGCCTGAGCTCCAGACACATTATCTAGTTGTGTGCTTGGTGTTACCAGTTATCTAAATAGACACTCTATGAATAGGCGTAACGTATCCAAAATAGAACTCTTTCCCATATTATTCTCCCAGTTTTCCCCATCTCAGTAATTGGCATGTAGGAGTTATCCTTAAATCGTCTTTCCCTTATCCCCCATATCTGATCCATCACCAACTTCTCTTGGTCTCCAGAATATTATTTGAATCTGTCTCCTGTTTTACATTTTTATTTGTAGTAGCCTAGTCCTAGCCACCATCATCTCACCTGGCCTACTGAAATAGCTAACTGGTTCTACTTTCACTCTATTATCTTCAGTCTGTTGTCCTCCCAGTAGCCAGAATTCATCTTTTTTAAAAATGTGAATGAGATCATGCAATTGTCTGCTTAAATCCTTCAGTAGCTTTCCTTTGCGCTTAGTTATAAAATGCAGAATCTTGCCTCAGGTGTTTCTTTCTACCTGTCCCATCTTAACGCCTTATCATTCCCGTCTCCCTTTGCTCAGGATGCTGTGGCTACACTGGCATCTTTTCCTCCAAAATACCATGTTCTGTCCTGCTTTAGGTTTATTTGCTGTTTCCTCTGTTGGGGATGCTCTTCTCTCTCTCAGCAGTGCTCGTACCTTGTCATTTAGATTTCAGCTCCTTAGATGGCCATTTCCCAGCCACTCAATCATAGCATTTAGACAAATCTAAAGTTATGTTATTAGGTTATTAATCTTTCCTCACTACATTGTAAACTGGAGTGTAAACTCTTTGGAAGCAGAAGAAACTTAGCTGTCCTGTTATCCACTGTACCATCAAATAGTGCCTAGCACATGCCAAGTGCTCAGTAAATTTTTGTGGACTGTAGAAAATGTTTGATTCCTTTAAACTTCTAAAGGGAAAAAAGTATGTTAAACATTGTGTTGTAGTCAGTGTGACATGTAATTCTGGACTGGGTCCTCTAGCTCTTAAGTACATTATGGGATCTGAGTATTAGACGGTAGCATTTTTTTTTTTTTTTTTAAGATTTTATTTGACAGAGAGAGAGACAGCTAGGGAGGGAACACAAGCAGGGGGAGCGGGAGAGGGAGAAGCAGGCTTCCCGCCGAGCAGGGAGCCCGATGCGGGACTCGATCCCCAGACCCTGGGATCATGACCTGAGCTGAAGGCAGATGCTTAACAACTGAGCCACCCAGGCGTCCCTAGATGGTAGCATTATACCAGTGTTAATTTCCTGATTTTGATGATTACATTTTGGTTATGCAGAAGAATGTCCTGTCTGTAGGAACAGACGTCTTGTAGGAAACCAAAAGAGGTGGGGGAGTGTGTACTGGTCAATAAAATAATTTCATTATTATTTGAGAGAAGGTCTTGGGCTTTGGTTTACAACCTGAGATTGGAATCTTGGCTCTCTCATTGATGTGTGATGTTGAATGCATTATTTTAATTCTCTGAAGGAAAGATCATAGAAACCATTTTACAGTGTAGTTAGGATATAGTAGAAGAGTATATGTACCATACAATGCTTCCCACATAATACATTCTTAATCAAGCTTGTTGTTTTTGTTTTTACATTCTTTGAAATTTCAGATATTAAAAATTCTGTTCTCGTGTTCAGTGCCTTTATTATATAAACAAATCCTGTTTTTTCATTAATTGCTTTTATAATAGTTGATAATGTGGGATGACTATGTACCAGACATATTTATATCCTCCAGTTTGAACTTTGGGGCCATATTCCATAGTATAATTTTTTACTGTTTTAAAAGTGTATACTTTTAAAGTGTAAAGTACAGCCCCTCAGAGTTATTTCAGTTAAAATATGTATGTTTATCTTGATTAACATGTTGATTTCCATTTCCTTTGGAACTATATGAATCTGTGATGGTACTTTAATATTAACATATTGGTTTATATTATGATTGATGTAAAAGTACACAAAAACTACTTGCAGTTGGTGATTTATTTAGTTTTCTTTTTATCCTTCCTTTTACTCTCCATTGATGGCCATGTTATTAAGTAAACGTAATGACCAAAAGGGAAGAAGGTGTTTAAAGATGACCCATGAGACTTTCACTAGTTATCATAGTCTTTTTAAAATAATCTAAACTGGGGCACCTGAGTGGCCCAGTCGGTTAAGCAACTGCCTTCAGCTCAGGTCATGATCCCAGGGTTCTGGAATCGAGCCCCACGTCAGGCTCCCTGCTCAGCAAGGGAGCCTGCTTCTCCCCCTCCCCCTGCTCATGCTCTCTCTCTCACTCACTCTCTCTCTTTCAAATAAATAAATAAAATCTTTTAAAAAAATAATCTAACCTACTTCACCAATGCTGTAAACCTTACGATCGCATGATTCAGTTCACCCCCTTCCAGCACTTTGTGCTCTTGTATTTTATTTCTACATGGGCTGTAAACCTCACAATACATTTATTATTTTGCTTTGAATAATCACTAGTCTCTTTAAAACATTTTTTTTAAGATTTTATTTATTTATTTGACAGAGAGACAGTGAAAGAGGGAACACAAGCACGAGGAGTCGAGAGGGAGAAGCAGGCTTCCCGCCGAGCGGGGAACCCGATGATGCACCCCTAAATAATCACTAATCTCTTAAAGACATTTAAACATGTAGACAGGGAGCGCCTGGGTGGCTGTCAGTTAAGCGTCTGCCTCTGGCTCAGGTCATGATCCCAGGGTCCTGGAATTGAGTGCTGGGTTGGGCTCTCTGCTCAGCGAGGAGTCTGCTTCTCCCTCTCCCTCTGCCCCTCCCCCTGCTCGTGTGCATGCGCTCTCTCTCAAATAAATAAAATCTTTAAAAAAAATAAAAATGTAGATAACTTTTTGTTTTTAAAGAGCTTTTATATTTTTTCTTTTTTTATGTATTATGTTAATCACCATACATTACATCATTAGTTTTTGATGTAGCGTTCCATGATTCATTGTTTGCGCATAACACCCAGTGCTCCATGCAGAACGTGCCCTCTTTAATACCCATCACCAGGCTAACCCATCCCCCCACCCCCTCCCCTCTAGAACCCTGTTTGTTTCTCAGCATCCATCGTCTCTCATGGTTCGTCTCCCCCTCTGATTTCCCCCTCTTCATTCTTCCTCTCCTGCTATCTTTTTTTTTTTTTTAACATATAATGTATTATTTGTTTCAGAGGTACAGGTCTGTGATTCAACAGTCTTGCACAATTCACAGCGCTCACCATAGCACATACCCTCCCCAATGTCTATCACCCAGCCACCCCCTCCCTCCCACCCCCCACCACTCCAGCAACCCTCAGTTTGTTTCCTGAGATTAAGAATTCCTCATTAACAGTGAGGTCATATGATACATGTCTTTCTCTGATTAACTTATTTCGCTCAGCATAATACTCAAAAGACCTTTTATATTTTCAATTATTTATCCTTTCTGGAGATTTTGTTCCTTTATGCAGGTTCCATTTGTTGTCATTTTCCTTCAGCCTAAGAACTTTTAGCATTTCTTTAGCAAAAGTCTGAGGTGATGTAGGAAAGATGTTAGGGTTTGAAGCTGATGGCCAAGAAAGAATTATTGAGACATCTTTGGTACAAAAAGGTGGTTTTATTAAAGCATGGGGACAGGACCCATGGGCAGAAAGAGCTACACTGGGGTCATGAAGAGGAGTGGTGTATTATATACTTTCAAGTTGGGGGTTAGGGATAGGGGAAGTCTCTAAGGAATTTGGAAGCAAGGTTTCTAAGACCTTGAAGGGGCTACCTATTGTTAGGAAAAGGTCATTCATTACTGTCTAATAAAACCTTAGTCATGAGACCCTTCAGATATATATCGGTGGGCCATATGCTTCCGGGGGGTGATTGCTAACGTCTATCTTGGGGGGTTTAGAGATAAAGGACATTTCCAAAAGAATTTTTATATGTTATAGTAGGCTTGCTGGATCCTGGGGCAGGGGGTCGAGCTAGGATTGCCTTTTGCCCTTAGCAAAATGTCAACATCGAGGCAGTTGAGTCCCTAGAGGAATGTCACTTTGCCTGTTTCAAGGACTCGTCAATGGTCTGTAGGTAGTAAGGAAATTTAATAATTTTTCTTCTGCCTTTGTTTCCCACATGAGGGAGACCAGTTCTTTTCACTTTTGTCTCTTTGAAAATATCTTTATTTCATCTTCATTTTTGAATGAAGATCTTCATTTCATCTTCATTTCCCTAGGTACAAAATTCTGGGTTATTTCCCTTTTTTTGGCACTTGAAGAGTGATGTTCTGTTGTCTCTGGCTTTCATCATTTTTAGTGATAAATCAGTCATTACTCCTATTGTACCTCCCTAGTATATAGTTAACTCTCTTTTACCTGGTTGCTTTTAAGAGTTGCTCTCCCCCTGCCCCATTTTCAACAGTTTGGCTGTGATATACCTAGGTATGTGTTTCTTTGTATAATTCCTGCTTGCAGTTCATTGAGTACTTGGGTCTGTGAGTTGGGGTTTTTTGTCAGTTATGGAAATTTTGTTTTGTTATTTATTTTTTAAAAAGATTTTATTTGTCAGAGAGAGTGTGCACGCGCACAAGCGGGGAGCAACAGGCAGAGGGAGAAGCAGGTTCTCCACTGAGCAAGGAGCCCGTTGTGGGACTTGATCCCAGGGCCCTGGGACCATGACCTTAGCCAAAGGTAGATGCTTAACCGACTGAGCCACCCAGCCATCCTTGTTTTGTTTTTTAAAGATTTATTTATTTTAGAGAGAGAGAAATCAGAAGTGGAAATCCTGAACCTTTTGTTAAAATTATAAAACTTTAGAGCTGGAAGAGACCATAGAAGTCATGTAGTTCAGCTACATCATTTTCCTGATGAGGAACTGAGGCCTAGAACTGTGAACTGCTTTGATTATAAGCTAATTTAGCCATGGATCCTGTACTAGATGTGAGATCTCTTTAACTCACTTTTTTTTTTAAAGATTTTATTTATTTATTTGAGAGAATGAGATAGAGCATGAGTGGGGGGAGGGTCAGAGGGAGAAGCAGACTCCCTGCAGAGCAGGGAGCCCGATGCAGGACTCGATCCCGGGACTCCAGGATCATGACCTGAGCCAAGGCAGTCGCTTAACCAACTGAGCCACCCAGGCGCCCACTCTTTTTTTTTTTTTCTTTTAATATGGTCTTAGTGAAATCAAAGAAGAATTTTTCAATAGTGCCAAACTTCAGTGTGAATCTGATAGGAAACTTACACTTTTTTAAAATATTTATTTATTAGAGAGAGAGAGAGAGAGAGCAAGAGAGGGGACACAAGCAGGGGGAGTGGGAGAGGGAGAAGCAGGCTTCCGGCCGAGCAGGGAGCCTGATGCGGGGCTCGATCCCAGGACCCTGGGATCATGACCTGAGCCGAAGGCAGACGCTTGACTGAGTCACCCAGGTGCCCCGGAAACTTACATTTTTTTATGTTGTAAGCTTTGTTCAGCCTTGGAGAAAATGAGAAGCAAAGGAAGAAGAATATTTCAGGAAAGTTATCTGCTATTCTGATTCATTTTTTAAAAATTGGGTACTCTCCAATCAAGCATGTGGTTCTCCCTTTGATGAGAGTCCAGAAATATTTTGTATGGATGGCCTTGCATGTTGTGGCTTTCTTCATACCCTCACTAGGGTTAGCTGAAAAATGACAGCAGTTATATTTGGTGTACAGTCTCGAAAGCTGTGGTGCTAAATGCCATAGAGCCTGCTAGGATGGACTGAAGAATAATCAGAATAATGTCAAGGTCTCACATATCTTCATGATACCTACTTGGTATCACATGGGCTAATAGGACTTTTTATAGAATCCTGCTTGTCTGCTAATATAAGACACTATTTCAGTGGCACAATCCCTTCTTACTACCTCAACAAAATAAAACAGGAGCTATAACAAAGTTGAAGTTTTTTTTCTTCAGTCTGAGTGAGTTGAAATCATTGCTTTCTTCATGTATTGACAAACCTATGTGTTTACCATAGATTGAAGCTCCTGGGGGGACTTCCTGGAAAGGAAAGTACCATAACTAGGCGTCATCACTGTTGTTCCCCATGGTGGGTCAGAGTGTGATCATATTCTGAAAAAACTGAGGGTAGAGCTTGTCTTCTCCAAAATTTTCTACTGTCAAATAAAATATGCTGTTTACATTAATTCACTCAGTACAGTTTGTACAGTGCCTACTAAGTACCCAGGTACGATGCTCAGAAAATGTTAGTAAAGCAACTGAGTTTCAAACCTTTTATTTTTGACCTGAGCTGAAGGCAGATGCTTAACGACTGAGCCACCCAGGTGCCCCCAAACTTTTTATTTTTTTAAAGATTGATTTATTTATTAGAGGGAGAGAATAGGGGAAGGGGTGGAGGGAGAGAAACTCAAGGAGACTCCATGCTGAGTGTGGAGCCCGACATGGGGCTTATCCCATGACTCTGAGATCATGACCTGAGCTGAAATCAAGAGTCAGACACTCAACCGACTGAGCCACCCAGACGCCCCTCAAATCTTTTATTTTAAAATAGAGCCACATACAACAAAGGGGAGGGAAGGGAAAATGGTAAGGTGGTGCCCTGGGAAATGGTACCCTAGAAGAGTAGACGTATCTGAAGAATAGAGATTAGACTATTTTGGGGAAGGATGGCCTAAGACAAGGTAAGGAGAATAGTATTAGAAAAGAGCGGAGGAAGAAATGTTAGTGGGATAGGGAGAAATCTGCAATGATCTAGGAGTTTGTGCTCCATGAGGTCAGGGTGATTTCTTTTTTTTTTTTTTTTTTTAACCTATTTTGACCCCTGCTATACCTTTATGCCCAAAACAACATCTGGCATATGGTAAAGACTCACTAAGGTTTTGTAGACTAAAGATGGATGGATGGCAGAATTGAAGCTGTTTTAGTTAAAGTGGTTCAAAACATCTTGGTTCTCTGCTTCTGAGACCATGTCGGGATTGCATTTTCCTACTCCCTTGAAGCAGGTGTGACCATGTGATGTGACTTGGTCAGTAAAATGTGAGCAGAAGTGAAATGTGTCATTTTTGGTTGGAAGCTTTAAACCAGTGAGATATTCCTACTTCTTTATTCCTTTCAGCACATTGAGTGGCAATGGGCAGAGCTGGTAGTTACTTTGACAACTTGGATGACAGCCATGTTGGACTTGTTGCATTAGCAAGACTTAAGACTTCTGTTGTAAGTCAGGGAGATGTTTGGGTTTATTTGTTAACTATACAATTTTCTAACCTATCCTGACTGCTACAGAAATTTATATTAATTTTTATCTGGTTGGAATCCTCATATGGCTAAAGATACTTGAAGGAGGAGGCTGCCCACGTGTCTCCTGTTACATATTTGTTCCAGTGTTTCCTTAACATGAGTTAGGAAAGGAGTCTTAGAAACGAGGGCTCAGGCAGGAGAAAGATAGGAGAGGGGATGAAGGGTTATTATAATTATTTTTAAATTTCCAGCCATAAATATATAGAGAGGATTGTGTTTAGTATATAGCAGTTTGAATCACATGTTCCCCAGTCTGGGCATACCACCCTAATAAGTGCTTGGGAACAAACTACGAGTGAAGCAGAAGACTTGTACTGGGCTTTCGTAGATGATAGACTGAGAATTGGAAGGGTCCTTAAAGATTTTTTGACCGATTTATATGATCTGTGGAGTTCTTATATTCTAATATGGATGCCGTAGAAGGAATAGCAACTAGAGATGAGCATCAAAATAAACATAATGACATTTTTTTTGTAATGGCTTTTTAAATAGTCAAAGGCAAATGCAAGTCCCTATTATTAAAGTATATTTAGGCAGCGGTTCAGACAATTTAAGAACAGAAGTTGGGAGTAGAAGAATTTTTTAAAAATTGGGTACTTTGTTAGAAGCCAAGTAATACTTTGTCTTTGACTTCCTAAGTTTGCTCTATAGCACACACTGGTTACTGATAGCAGGCAAGGCCTGTTAGGCTTTGGTGTTTTAGTTTTAAGGTCCCCCCTCACCCTCCAAATGACAAATCATTCATTGACATTAGTTTACACCGTGAGCCTCCTTGAGGTCCTGAGAGCGATCTCTAACAACTCCAAGGGCTACCTTACATGAGCAAGGGCATTGTCAAGAATGCATGTGAACAAGCAGTTAAGCTGTAGCCTTTGGCCTTCTCTGCCCTAGAAACTTAGTAGCTTTTAGTAGCTTTGATGAGAGCTTGAGATATCTTAGGGAAGGATGAATTTGTTATAACAATACCTCTCTGTGCCAAGGTTAAGAGATAGTCCTATGTGAATTTAAGTAGAGCTCAACCTTGCCCTTCTCTCCAAAAGCAACTGGATTTTGGCTGAGGAGATGAGAGGCTGGCTGGATTCCAGTTAACTCAAGTTACTCACTTGACCCTGGTGAAGAGCAGAATAGGCAAGAGCCATTGAGGAGGGGGGTGGTGGAGAGCTGTCAGTGCATCTGATCAGGAGATGACCCATGTCAACATTTAACCTGATAAGCAGCAGAGTGGTAGATGGAAGAGAAAACCAGATAAGTAACCTTTATGTTTAAGGCTCTCACCTCAAACTTGCTTTGCACATCCAGACTCCTTTTCTGATATGTGGCCAAGTTGTTTTTAGATAAGGGAAGGAAAATCCAGTTTCTATAGAATGGGGAGATGGGGCAGAGTGAAGTTATTCTACTGTCTTCTTTATTTTGCATTTTATAACTTTACTGAATATACTTAGGCTTAACTCAGAGTACCTATCTCTCTCTTGGCTTGGGGGTAGGCTAAGTGACAGAAAGCAGGTGGTGATTAGGGGAAGAAAGGAGTGCTTGAGGAAACCAGTGTGGCTAATGCAGTTTCAGGGAACTGCTTTATAAATGTAGGAAGTTGGTACCCAGACTGGGCTACATAGAAAACTTTTACTTCCATTTTATGGTGGAAAGAAAGCCAGAGGGAAAGCATAAAGCCGGCTTTATTTTTTTAAGATTTATTTATTGAGAGAGCATGCACGAGAGAGTGAGTGAGTCGTGGGGGGGAGGGCAGAGGGAGAGGGAAAGGGAATCCCAAGCAGACTCCCTGCTGAGCAGGAAGCCTGTCTCAGGGCTGGATCCCAGGACCCTGAGATCATGACCTGGGCCGAAATCAAGAGTCTGACACTTAATCAACTGAGCCACCCAGGTACTCCAAGCCAACTTTATTCTTACAAATCATTCCCTATAATTCATTTTTTTTCCCACCCAGTTGTTGTTAAAAGCAAAACATTGGCCCAGCTAATTAAAATTTAATTAAGGATCCCTCTCCAAGCAACACAGTATCAGCGCTGAGGTTGGTAGGAGTGGGTAACATTTGGAGGCAGAGAAATTGGATGCTGGGAAGGGTTATTTTAAGCTGCTGTCTCATCTTAGTTTTCGTTTTCCTCCCTTGAAGTGTGTGGAAATGCAAAAGGAATATGGAACCCAGATCTTTCCTTGAACTTGGCATTTTGAAGTTAAACGTGAAAGATGATAGAGAAAGTGATGTAAATGGGACATTTCTAGAGGTTGTTGGTATGAATGGAGGGGTGCTCTTCCCAGTAATCTATCTGCGGGTCCAGTTGAGTTGTAACTGCATACTTTAGTCAGGCCAAAGAACTCCATGATTGGTTTGGAAAATGAAAGTAGTTGGAGACTTCACGATTTGGTATCAGGGTGATAAGGAGGAAGCTGTCTTCATGGCCACTAAGCCTTTTTATGGCTTCCGGAGGCATACATTCTCATCTCCCTAATTAGGTCAAATCCCCTAGTGTGCAGGCTCTCATAGCATCCTGTACCATTCCTTAGTACCACTTGTCCCTTTTGCCTCCCCCTTTTTCCTGTTGTTAGTTTATTTTTGTTTATCTCCAACCATACTGTAAACCCCATGAGGGCAGGGCACAAGTCTGTTTTTACTTGCCATTTTATCCCCAGTACCTAGTATATTGACAGGTATATAACATATTATTAGCAAATACTTGCTGAATGGGGCATGACTGAATTGGAAACATTTACTGGATCCACTTTATCATGCAGAAGTGTAACATTACCTTCAACTTACTGCTTAAGGTGGGCTTACTTTCCAAGCTCCTGGATGAAAACATGCTCCAATAGCTTTTGGTCTAATAGTGATTGAAGGATTTTGAAGAACAGTGCAGAGCAGTGAGGCACATCACTGGGCGAGCACTGCTATTGGTCTCTCCCACCCCCCCTCCAATTTTTGTATTGGTGTAATTCTCACCTAGAATTATACTTTTGGTGATTAATACCCCTTTCTTTCTTTAGAACGGTCTCATATTTCTGTAAAGTTTGTTCAAGTCTTTCAGTATAGTCATCATCTGAATCTATGAGGACTCTGCAGGTCTCAGCCTAGGCACAAGTTCCTCCCTTCCCCAAGATGAATTTTTACCTACTCTCTACCCCTGTTAAGTGCTGACCAGTCACTGAGATTTCTGAAAAGGCATTGTCATCCTTGTAGTTTTGGGTCTGTGATGCTTCTTGGTTTCATGAGACCAGATGTGGGTGGAGGTCTGTGAGTGGAGATCTCTCATTCTCATACCTCTCCAATAATCCGGCTGCAGTTCCTGTTACCGTGCTATTCTGTCAAATAATGGTGGTGTCGTTTTTAGCAAAGCTAAATTATTTGTGTATGACTATGATTGCTCTACTAGTGAACTAGAAGCTTAAGAGAGTACTTAGAGATTTTACTGTTCTTATGTCAAGTCTGTAGAACTGACTTTAAGATGTACATTTATCAAAAACTTAAAAGTTGAGCTTTAAGGGATTGTCTTCAGAAGGGCAAGAATAAAAAAGAGAAGGTATGCATGCACGTGTGTGTTAGTGTGAACAAACGTTCTATTTCAGGTGGAGACTAGAAATGTAAAATTTCAGAAATACTGGAGCCTTTAAAAAATACTGTTTTTAAAAGGATATTTGGTAGGGAACTAGAAGTATCAAGATGTATACAAATAGAAAAAATCGGGAAGGGGAGACAGTATTAATTAAAGCCCTTTAAAAGTCTGAAATATTTTTTAATTCAAAAGTTTATTTACAGACTTTAACTTTTAAATGTTTTATACAGACTGACAAGGTACAGAATTTTTAGGAGTCTGCTTGTTTTTTTTTCTTGCTTTCTGAGAAGCAGACAAAAACTTGAAAACAGAAGAAACTATCTCTGTTAGAGTAAAACAAAGAAAGCTGTTATGCTATTAATGTCCTTTACAACATTAAGCAGATACAGGTGGTGCTCATATTTATTAAAAGAACTCAGCGATAGTAAATATCAATTTTTATTAAATAAAGCTGTTGCTGGGGCACCTGGGTGGCTCAATTGGTTAAGTGTCCGACTCTTGATTTCAGCTCCAGTCATGATCTCAGGGTCGTGAGATTTAGCCCCACGTCGTGCTTCAGTCTCCATGCTTGGCAGGGGAGTCTGCTTGGGGTCCTTTCCTTCTGCCTCTCCCCGCTATCTCTTGTGCGTCCCTGCATGTGCACTTTCTCTCTCATAAATCTTTTTAAAAAGCTGTTGCCTTAAGGATCATTTATCTACTTAGTCTCTGAGTTATCAGTATCATCAGTTTCTCTTTCACATAGTTGTAATGTTTATGGATTTCTTGAAGTTGAAGATTTGCTCAGATTGTGGCAAGTAGCTGTTACCTTGTATTTTTCAGATTCTTTTATTTCCACATGTGAGTTATATGGGAATATGTGGAAGGAAGGAAATAAAGGCAGATTCCCTGTTGTATAAAAGCTTCACCCTTGTCAAACAGCTGATTTGTTTGAGAGTCCTAGCAGTTATCTTAAGCCACATAAGTCATCACATAATTCGGTTTCAGAATGGGCTGCTTTATTTCATGTATTGATGCAGTTTCTCATTGCCTTTAAATGATTAGCCCTTTGAATAAATGAATATTGCACCTGTCCCACTTATAATTTCTTCAAACCCAATCAGAAAATAACACTGTACATACACCTATGCCAGCTTTTAGATAAAAGAGCAGCAACAAGAAGCCTTTCCATTTAAGGTTTAGGCTGTATTACTTGCTTATTGGCATGTACACTTAAATGAGCTACTGCATTGGCCACCTAGTTGTTTCTTAGACGTGGGACACATACCCTCTGGCTTTCATGTGCTAGACCCTGTCTGCAGCAGTTACTCCCACATAGCACCCCTAAGGCCCACCCACTTTAGAGCTTTGCTCCCAGTACCACCTTAATAGAGGCATTCCCTAACCACTCTCCCTGGCCTCTTTCTCTTTTATTTTTTTACATCACTTACTGCCATCTGATAACTGTGTTTTGCTTATTTGTCAGCCTATCTTCCCCCACTATGATCTGAGCTCTTCATATACATACCTCTGAGCTCTATAAGATTCTTTTTTTTTTTTTTAAAGATTTTATTTATTTGACAGAGAGAGAGAGAGACAACAAGAGAGGAAACACAAGCAGGGATGGGTGGGAGAGGGAGAAGCAGGCTTCCTGCGGAGCAGGGAGCCCGATGCGGGGCTCGATCCCAGAACCCTGGGATCATGACCTGAGCCAAAGGCAGATGCTTAACAACTGAGCCACCCAGGCTCTCCCAGCTCTATAAGATTCTAATAATTTGTCATACTTCCACACATTTAAAAAAAATTTTTTTTAAAGATTTTATTTATTAATCTGACAGATCACAAGTAGGCAGAGCAGCAGGCAGAGCGAGAGGGAGAAGCAGGCTCCCCGCTGAGCCAGGAGCCCAACGTGGGGCTCGATCCCAGGACCCTGGGATCATGACCTGAGCTGAAGGCAGTCACTTAACCAACTGAGCCACCCAGGCGCCCCTCACACATTTTTTTTTAAAGAAATAACACATTAAAGATGTAGTTGGAGCATACTGTGTAATCCCACCCTCATGGTAATCACTTCCCTTATTCCAGAGTAATGATTATCATGAATTTGGTACTTAACAGCCATATATGTTTTTAATACTTTTGCCATACACACACACACACACACACACACACTCAAAGTAGCATTGTACATGCTTATAAACCTGAAGTGAGTGGTTTCAGCATGTACATTTCTATCTGCAATTTGCTTTTTAAATTTAGTGTATGGTGATTTGAACTATCTCTGTTTATTTTACTATTATATAATAGTCCACTATGTGAATATAACTCATTCTCAAATTGTTGAAAGTTTAGGCTGTTTTTAATATTTTGCCATTACAAAAAGTGGGCATTTGTATGTTCATTTGCAAGTATTTCTCTAGGGAGTGTTTTTTGAAGAAAAATAGCCAAGTCATAGGTATGCTACTTATTTATGTATTTATTCTAAATTGCTCTTTGACATTCTTTTACTAATTTAAACTCACCAGTATTGTATGAAAGCTCTTCTTTTTCCACATTTCTCCTCAGGCTTGATAGTAACAGACTCTTAGAAATGTTTTTCTAATCTGAAATGTTATCTTCTTGAGGTAGTTTGATTTTTCTGATTATCAGTGAAGCTAGATACCTTTTCATTGGTTTATTCACTGTTCGAGTTCACGCTTTTATAAATTGAAGAGCATTCTCTGCAGATTTCTTAATTCGTACTGATTTTTGGCCATTGAATGTTTATTGGCATAGTTAATAAGTAAACATGTTCTTTAATGAACTAACACATTGCAGACTTATATATATTTTTTAAGAGAAATGGTACTAATGTCGTACTCAAAAATTTCTAAAGAGTTCTGTAAAAATACTGTGAACCTTCCTTCCTTTGCTCATTGGCATTTAAGAAATGATACAACCCAATGGCCATAAATCTTATAAAGAATCTAATGTGGTGGGATCTAGAGTCTGAGCCCAGTACATGTGAATTGCTTACAGCATAGATAGCTACTTTTGATTGAGGGTCATCTTTCCACTTAGTATAGTGTAATATAGTGTAAATAAATAAGTTCAATGTACCAGTAGCCGTTTATAGCTAAATGCCCAATTCATGTCATTTTACAAAGTTGAAAAGAAGAGTATTTAGTATTTTCTGCGGTGGTGACTCTTTTCCTTTTTTTTCATCCTCCAGGTTTTATCAGAGTAAGATGGACGGTAGCTTTGATTGTGATTGTGGTGAGCTGGAGCCACCTGATCACTAACAAAAGACATCTTCTGTTAACCAACAGCCACCAGGGCTTCCTGTTGAAATATACAGCAACAAAGGAAGAAAAGAGGCAAAACGGAAATAGTGCTTACCAGCACCTTAGAATGATGCTGCTCAGGACCAGTCCAACACTGAATGTATCTGCACTGTGAGGAGAATGTTCATAGAAGCCTGTCGTGTGCATATTTATTCACATTTTTGTTAAATGTTAAATCGTTTAGCACAGTAAATCTGAGTGCATAGTATGTCATTTCATTCCGTTTGAGTTTCTTGAGTGTTTTCTTTAAATGTCTGCAGAGTTGCTGCCCCTTTCTTGAACTATGAGTACTGCAATCTTTTTAATTCTTAATATGAGTAGAGCTTTTTGAGCTTTAAATCTAAGGGGAACTCAACAGGCCTGGTTGGCATATGCAATGAACATCAAGAAATCATCTTGCTGTGGAAGCAAAATTATTTTTCTTTTCCTTTTTTGAAAGATCTTTCCTTTTGATGTCAGTTTTCTTCCTTGTTTACACAAGTTCAACAATTCGAAAGGAAAAGGCAATAGTAAAGGTTTCAAAATGGCAGAGAAATTTGAAAGTCTCATGAACATTCATGGTTTTGATCTGGGCTCTAGGTATATGGACTTAAAACCATTGGGTTGTGGAGGCAATGGCTTGGTTTTTTCTGCTGTAGACAATGACTGTGACAAAAGAGTAGCCATCAAGAAAATTGTTCTTACTGATCCCCAGAGTGTCAAACATGCTCTACGTGAAATCAAAATTATTAGAAGACTTGACCATGATAACATTGTGAAAGTGTTTGAAATTCTTGGTCCTAGTGGAAGCCAGTTAACAGACGATGTGGGCTCTCTTACTGAACTGAACAGTGTCTACATTGTTCAGGAGTACATGGAGACAGACTTGGCTAATGTGCTGGAGCAGGGCCCTTTACTGGAAGAGCATGCCAGGCTTTTCATGTATCAGCTGCTACGTGGGCTCAAATATATTCACTCTGCAAACGTACTGCACAGAGATCTCAAACCAGCTAATCTTTTCATTAATACTGAAGACTTGGTGCTGAAGATAGGTGACTTTGGTCTTGCACGGATCATGGATCCCCATTATTCCCATAAGGTATGTGGAAAGCTAGCTGAGACAGATCTTTAAACTCATGGACATGATTAGGAATAGGTACTTGTATCTTCTTAGTATATTGTGACAGATTTTTTCCATTGTGGTAAACTTTGCATAGTATATTTTTTTCTGATACAGATCTACTTTCATTCAGAATCTCCATTTTTTTTTTAAGATTTTATGTATTTATTTGACAGAGACACAGTGAGAGAGGGAACACAAGCAGGGGGAGTGGGAGAGAGAGAGAAGAAGACTCCCCGCTGAGCAGGGAGCCCAATGCGGGGCTTGATCCCAGTACCCTGGGATCGTGACCTGAGCGGAAGGCAGACACTTAACGACTGAGCCACCCAGGTGCCCCTAGAATCTCCATATGTTTATTAAAGGAAGTTGGATTGCGATCCTAATTACATACAAATTCCTAAAAGTGTATGGTTATTTATTATAACTAAAACTCTCCCTTATTTAAAAGTGGGGTATATTCTTATGTGTTTAGGGCAGAATCGTGGTCCTATGAAGGTAAGAGGGGCTTCTATTTCAACTTTTAGGTCCTTTGTCCCTTTTGAGTCTCTGTTACTCTGTTAGGCCTTGTTTAGGCAAATTTAATTTTGTTCAGTATCTAAATTTGCCTAAAGATAAAATGGCAGTAAAAATAGCTAAAAGGATTCATAGTAACTGTAGCTTAGGTAATAATTTGCCTTCATAGAAGAAGTTAATATTTTCTTAGCTGAACTTTGGTCTTTTAGTTTTCAAATGAAACTGTGGGACCCTGATGTTTGAATATTAAAGTGGAGCTCCTTTTGTTATAAAGAACCTCTAGGAACTCCCTGCTTGCTTGGCTTCCCATAGCACATGTCTAAACAAACAAGCAAATCTTTTCATTCACATATATCATCTCACATTAAGTATGACTTAATTTTTTAAAAACTTGAATGTAGAAATTTAGTATTGAAATGGATGACAACCACATCTTTTTTATGGGTAACAGTGAAGTATTGTGGATAGAACACTGAACTACGAGTTAAACTATCTAAAATTGAGTTCCATTTCTACATCCACTTAAGCTATATGACCTTAAGCAGATTCCTTAATCTATGAGTGTTACTGCCCCTCTAAAATGGAGTTAATATCTACTTTCATAATTTTTCAGGGTTGTTTTAAGGATGAAGTAAGGTCATATAGGTATATGTTTTTGTTAAATGCTTTATAAATGTAAAGTAGTAAAATTGATTAGGAATGGAATACATAGTAGAGCCAGGTCCCCTGGGTTTGTCAGGAGGTTGGCATTGGTTTATAAGTAGCACCCCAGGTGCTCTTCTTTACCTGTCCCTCATTGATTTAAAGCATCCCTGCTCCTTAAGTAAGACTTGAAGTGAAAAATAGCTCCTTTTCTGAAACATGGTTTGAATGTGTGACATAGAATCAACACTAAATTCTTATGGTATATTTTGGTCAGCAGACTTCATGTGAACATCATCTTATAGATGATATATCCCGGGGGAGTTTAACCTCCATTAAGCCTGAAAAGTATAAGAGCCTTGAATATAGATACGGAAATCAACAGTATTGTTTTAGGATTTCACGTTACTTTTTTTTTCTTTTTTAAAGATCAGCGATTCTTTAATGAATCAAGTTTTACGTACTGTTCTTCAGCTAAAGTAAAAAATTAAAAGTATGTTTTTCTTTCTTTTTCAGGGTCATCTTTCTGAAGGATTGGTTACTAAATGGTACAGGTCTCCACGTCTTTTACTTTCTCCAAATAATTATACTAAAGCCATTGATATGTGGGCTGCAGGCTGCATCTTTGCTGAAATGCTGACTGGTAAAACCCTCTTTGCAGGTTAGAAATTTTAAAATATAAGGAAAAAAATTACTTCAAAGAAATAATTTTGCATGTATCTGTGAAGCAAGATGTATATAAGATTTAACACAATGTTGTCTGCGATATTAAAATGAAAGATAAAGTGTTCTTAATATTTAAAAATTTTTCAAAACGTATTAATATATTCACTGAATTGTTCACTCAACAAATTTAGTCAGAATTCTAGTGTTCTTTTGTATTTATCTTATTTCTTAAATATAATTTTGTATTTTGTAGATTCACACTGCTTGTTGGTAATCTGTGTTAAATGATACCTGAGTTGCATAATGCGGTCAGTGTTTGTCACTCCTAGTGAAAATTTTTAGCTGTCGGGCGCCTGGGTGGCTCAGATGGTTAAGCGTCTGCCTTCGGCTCAGGTCATGATCCCGGGGTCCTGGGATCGAGTCCCGCATCGGGCTCCCTGCTCCTTGGGAGCCTGCTTCTCCCTCTGCTTCTCTCTCTCTCTCTCCCTCTGTCCCTCATGAATAAATAAATAAAATCTTTAAAAAAAAAAAAAGAAAAGAAAATTTTTAGCTGTCATTGAAAATGCAGTAATTCTTTGTCCCCTATCATTCATGTTGCCTGAACTGCTGTATTCTGTTGCTTGACTGCTGTGATCTTTCAGAAACAACCAAACAAGTAATTTTTTTTGCTGAGTTTGGTGCTATGAGGGAGTCCACAGAAGTGTGAGAGAGAGAATTTAATCAAGATGGGAAAGGATGAATAACCCATGAAAAACATCAGGTGTTGTAAAGCAAAGTATGAGTTTGTATAAAATTATTTAGTACAGATTATAAGTGCTACAAACTTAGAGTCTTCATCAGTGATGTCTGGAACAAAAGGCATAAAGAAGTCAAAAGATTTTTCACTACATAGGAATAGTGAAGAATTTTGGTGGGAGGAAGAGAGAGAAAAAAATGGTATTATATAAATGAGGGTATGAGCCTGAATCAGTGAGAAAAGTTGGATGAAAGAAATCATGTATGTGCATAAATTAGTGAGAGAATTTGGATGAAAGCAAGGTGTCAGATAATGAACACATTTATGACTAGTTAAAATAGGGCCAGAATACTTAGAAGGTAGGCAGAGGAATTTCCATTTGGAAAAGTAGGAAATAGTAGGGTACTGAGAATTTTTTAGTTAGAGAAGTGACATGATGGTAATTTAGGTCTTTTTCTCTATTTTGACATTACTGTTTTTCTCTCTAACCAATCTTAGAGTGGCCCTTCCACCACTTCCAGATTGTGCTAAAAGCAAAAGAAAGGGAATAGAGCAGGGTCTGCTTACAAAAGAAGGATTAAAAAAAGAAAGATAGGGGTGCATAGGAGAGCATTATTGAAGAAAGAAAGGATGGTATGCATAAATGCCCTTAAATTTTTTTTTTTTAAGATTTTATTTATTTGACAGCGAGAGAGGGAACATAAGCAGGGGGAGTGGGAGAGGGAGAAGCAGGGAGCCTGACGCAGGGGCTCGATCCCAGGACCCTGGGATCATGACCTGAGTCGAAGGCAGATGCCTAATGCCTAACGACTGAGCCACCCAGGCGTCCTGCCCTTTGCTGATACTTCTTACACCACTCAGCTTACATAACATTAACCAATCTTTTGTAATTTTCCCCTTAAATTTATCTGAAATTTCTTCTGTGATGTGTGATTAGTGATTGAATTTCAATTTAGCAGACTCTGAGAAAATACCAGTGATTCCTGGAAACTAGTTAAGTGGATTGAATATCTTTCCTAGGAACAGTACTATAATTGGAGGTTATATTCCTGATATTCAGGTACCTTCCAACATATGTAAAATAATTATTGTATTACTTGTTGCTTCATGACCAACTACATCAAAACACCATGGCTTAAACAATTTATTATCTTGAAGTTTGTATGGGTCAGGAATTGGGAGGTGACTTAGCTAAGTGGTTCTAGCTCAGATTTGCTTAGTCAAGATGTTGATTGGGCGTACACTCATCTGAAGGCTTTACTGGGGCAGGAAGACCCACTTCTAGATAGATTTTTTTTTTTTTAAGATTTTATTTATTTGACAGAGGGAGCGAGCAAGCACAAGCAGGGGCAGAGGGAGAAGTAGGCTCCCCTTCGAGCAGGGGGCCTGATGCAGGGCTCAATCCCAGAACTCTTGAGGTCATGACCTGAGCCAAAAGCAGATGCTTAACTGACTGAGCCACCCAGGCACCTTCCCCTCACCCCCCTTTTTTTCATTTCTAGGTAGCTTAACTCACATGACTCTTAGCAGGAGGCCTCAGTTTATCACCATGCATGCAGGCTTCTCTATAGGATTGCATGAGTGTCTTCACGATATTGTAGCTGGCTTCCGCCATAATGCTCTCCAAAAGAGAGCAAGGAGAAAGCTTTTGTATCTTTTAAAAAAAAAGTCCTATCAATATATAATTCACATGCCAGACAATTCACCCATTTAAAGTGTACAGTTGAGTATTTTTTCGTATATTCACAGGATTATATAACCATCTAATTTTAGAACATTTTTGTGTCCCCCCCCGCCGCCGAGAAGATGCCCTGTAACCATTAGCAGTCACTTCCCATTTCTCCCTTCTAGCTGCTGGCAACCACTAATCTCCTTTGTGTCTCTATAGATTTGCCTGTTCTGGACATTTCATATAAATAAATCGTATAACTTGTAGCCTTATGACTGGCATCTTTCACTTAGCATATTTTGGAGATTTATCCATGTTATAACATGTGTCAACTCGTCATCTTTTTATGGCCAAATAATTCCACTCTGTGCCTATGTTATACTTTGTTTATCCATTCATCAGTTTATGGAAATTTGGGTTTTTTGTTCTTTTTGGTTATTAATTAATGATGCTACTATCTACATTTGTGTATAGTTTTTGCGTGGATGTGTATTTTCCATTTTGTTGGGTGTATATACACTTAAGAGTGGAATTACTGTGTCATAGAACTGTTTAACTTTTTGAAGAAATGCCAGACCATTTTCCAAAGTAGTTGTAACACTTTACATTCCCACCAGCACTGTATGAGGGTTCCAATTTCTCTACATTCTCACCAACAATTATTTAAAGTGTAGTCTGTCTTACAGTTGTCTTTTTAAATATGAAGTAGTATCTCATTGTGGTTTTGATTTGCATTTCCCTAATGACTAATAATGTAGAGCACTGGCAATTTGTCTATCTTTTTTGGAGAAATATTTATCCAGATCCATTGCCTATTTTTATTTTTATTTTTTTTCCATTGCCTATTTTAATATTGGGTTGTTTGTATTTTATAATTGAGGTAATAGGAGTTCTTTACATAGGGATACAAATCACTTATCAGATACATGATTTGAATGTATTTTCTTCCATTCAGTGGGTTAGCTTTTCACTTTCTTGTTGGTGTCTTTTGAATCACAGAAGGTTTTAATTCTGATGAAGTCCAATTTATCTGTTTTTTTGTCACTTATGCTTTTGATGTCATACCTATAAAATTATTGCCTGACCCCTAAGAACTTTATAGTTTTAGCTTTTAAATTAGGTCTGTGATCCATTTTGAGCTATTTTTGTGTGTGAGGTAGGGCTCCAACTTTATTCTTCTGCATGTGGATATCCAGTTATCCCAGCACCATTTGTTGAGAAGATTATTCTTTATCCATTGGATTGTTTTCAACTTTGCAAATGCAAAGGTACCTTTTTGTGACCTAGACTCAAAAGTGACACAGTCATTTCAGTTTTTATACATTAGAAGTGAGTCATCTAAATACACCTCACATTCAAGGGGAGGGGAATTGGATTCCACTTTTGAAGGGAAGAGGGCCAGAGAATTTGTGGACTTTTTTTTTTTTTTTTTAAGTAGGGTCCACACCCAACTTGGGACTGGAACTCATGACCCTGAGATCAGGAGTCACATGCTGTACCAACTGAGCCAGCCGGGCACCCCACATTTATTTTATTTTTATTTATTTAAGGAGGTTCCATGCCCAGCGCCTGACATGGGGCTCGCACTCATGATCCCAAGATCAAGATTCACACGCTCTACTGGCTGAGCCAGCCAGGCACCCAAATTTGTGGACATTTTTTTTTTAAGATCTTATTTATTTATTTGAAAGAGAGAACACAAGCAGAGGGGAGAGGCAGAGGCAGAGGGAGAAGCAGGCTCCCCGCAGAGCAAGGAGCCCGAAGTGGGACTCAGTCCCGGGACCGTGGGATCATGATCTGAGCCAAAGGCAGACACTTAACCAGCTGAACCACCCAGGCATCCCTGTGGACATATTTTAACACTACCACCATAATGAATATTTTATCAGGAAAACTAAATTGTTTAAAATTGTTAGATCATGGGGTCATTTATTATGGGGTCATTTGAAATGGGGTCAAAACTTGACTGCTGTATTAATTATACAAAGGTACTTAGTGTATTTTTAAATGTTCATTCAGCATATTCAGAATTGTTCAAGTACAGCAATAAAAATAATTGGATTGAGAAACACATTTAAATAACATGATTTTGATCTTAGACCCATGTAAACTTTAAACAGTTAATGGGAATTGTTTGTGAAATGATTTGAAAGATCCAGTTTTAGTTCCCTTCTGCTTTACTGGTAGATTTGTGAACCAAAAGCAGCATGAGGGGGGTGCCTGGGTGGCTCAGTCGTTAAGCGTCTGCCTTCGGCTCAGGTCATGATCCCAGGGTCCTGGGATCGAGCCCCGCATCAGGCTCCCTGCTCCGCGGGAAGCCTGCTTCTCCCTCTCCCACTCCCTCTGCTTGTGTTCCCCCTCTTGCTGTGTCTCTCTCTGTCAGATAAATAAATAAATAAATAAAATCTTTGGGAAAAAAAACAAAACAGCATGAGGAAGAGCCTCTGTATTAGGTAGAGGTTCCAAAAGAACAGAGCAATAAAAGGTACGGACTAAGATGTCTAACAGCATCTCAAATTTAACCTGTCCAAAACTGAATGATATTTCTCCCTCATATTTTCTTTTTCTGCTGTCTTCCTCATCTTGGTAAACCAGATCCACTTTTTAGTTGCTGAGGCTAAAATCTTGGCTTCATCCTACACTTCTGTCGGTACAGATTCTATGGGCTCTTCCTTTGAAATATATTCAGAATCTAACTGCTTGTTATTATCTCTGTCACTACCCGCCTCCCCACAGTTCAGTCAACCATTATGTTTTTCCTGGTCTAATGCAGGATTTAACTGCCTTTTCTGCTTTAATATTTGCTGTCTGTAGCCTAGTTACCACATAGCAGCTATAGGAGTTCTCTGAAAACATAAATCAGAACATGCCATTTTTCTGCTTGAAACTCTGTAATGTCTCCCTATCAAATTCAGGTTAAAGTAAACCCTTTGTGTTCTGGTACCATTTCATCATCTAATACTCGCTCCCCCCCCCCCCCACCACCCACCCAGCCACTCTGTTTCAGCTACACTTAACCTAATTGCTGTTTCTTAGACACACCAAGCCCACTCTTCTCTGAGCCTTTGCGCCTTTTCCCATCTTCCTGGAACTCCCTTCCTCCATATGAATGCATGACATGTTCCCCAACTTCCTCAGTTTTCAGCTTCTCACTGAAGCCTTCCTTGGTCATCCAGTATTGATTAGCAATCCTACCCATAAAGTGCTCTTTATTCTCCCTGCTTACTCTATTTTTCTTCATAGCATTTATCACCATTTGGCATAAATGTTGACAGAATTATTGTCTGTCTTCTTCCACTAGATTGTAAGCTCCATGAAGGCAGGGACTTGCTCTCTTTTGCTTCACAGTTGTATTTTAAAGTGCCTTGCTTGTAGTAGGTACTCAAGAAAAATGTAGAGGTTGAATGAATTCTAGAAATCCGTAGAAAAGCAAACTGAATTTTTAGTCAGCGTTTAGCTTAAAGTTCCCCCTATTATTTCTTTAATAGTTGTCCTGAAATGCTACCTGAGCCTCACCCGTAACTATAAAACTTTTTGTAGTGTGAATCTAGTCCAACCCTCCATTTTACTGATGATGAAATGAAATCATTACCATGCTAAGTATTCCCAAAGGTGTAGCCAGTTAATCAGTAATATAGCCAAGGCTAGAATCCATGTCCCTTGAATCCCAGTTCATTGTTTTTTTCACTACTTTGTGATACCTTAATATAAGGCTAAACTTAAAGGGTCAGTTTTTTTTTTGACATTGTCTCTTTCGTTTATTTTTTTTGTTTTTATTGTTATGTTAATCACCATACATTACATCATTAGTTCTTGATGAAAGGGTCAGTTTCTTATGGAAACAAAGCAGCCAAAGTAAATATGTCCATGAGCAGACACAGATACACTTTTCCCGTAGATTGATGATATTCAAAGCAAAGAAACCTGCTGGTTAAGAATTCAGTTAATCATTTTCCTCCCAGTGATCATTACAGTATTTAAGTTAAGTTCCTGTAGCTTTAGAATGTCTGTTGCCAAATAAGTAAATGTTGAGGAATGTGTTTGTTTATATTGTATTTGATGTTTATTTAATCTCAGGTGCACATGAACTTGAACAGATGCAGCTGATTTTAGAATCTATTCCTGTTGTACATGAGGAAGATCGTCAGGAGCTTCTCAGCGTAATTCCAGTTTACATTAGAAATGACATGACTGAGCCACACAAACCTTTAACTCAGCTGCTTCCAGGAATTAGTCGAGAAGGTATTGTTACTCAAGAGTAACCATCATGTAATGGGGTGGGTGGGTGTGTGTGTGTGCACGCACACAGGCAGGATCTGTGTATCCCAAATAGTCTTTAGACACTATATGTTATCTAAAACTTCAACTCTCTCCCTTTTTTGGTCTGGCTCTTAGGCTGGGATCTGTATCTTTGTTACTCTGAATGATTTTTCAGGTTCCATAAAGTTCCATAAACTCTCCTGGTTCTAACTCCATCTACTTTTTCAGCTTACACCACTGATATTATCTACCATAGGCGAGCATCTAGAGTAACTGTCCCTCACTAAGCTAAAATGGAGTTTTGTGAGGGTTATATGATAAGTAAGTCTGGATATGAATGTGAATGTGATTGAGATATGAAAGAGTAAATTGAGTTGGGGAAAGCAAAGACTTCAGGGCAAGGAAGAGATGGAAGAAAGAGCAAAACTCTGAGCAAGCACATAAGAGTTTGCAGATTCGTGTTAGGAATATTAGGTGCTAAATGTGAGAGTTTGTGCAAGCTTGAAAGGAATAGAAACTTAGACTCAAAACTTTTGATCACTAAAACAAATAATTTCATGTCTCAGAGTGTTATGTCATTAGGATTTGTTGCTATGAATAATATACAAAAGTCTTTAACTCTTGTAGTAGTTACCTGTAATAAGATAATTTTTTTTTTTAAGATTTTATTTTTAAGTAATCTCTGTACCCAGTATGGGACTTGAACGTATGTGAAACCCTGAGATCAGGAGTTGCATGCTCTACCAACTGATCCAGCCAGGCACCCCAGGATAACATTTTTTTAAGGAAGAGAGTTAGAGATGAGAAACATCTTTCTTAAAAGTTGATTGTGTGTTACACCTTTAGGAATTATATTAAGATGCACCAATGTCAGGATTGTATAGTTCTTTATGAATCAACATGTTAGGGATATATATAGTTTTCTAAGCATCTTAAGGTTTGTCTGAATTATATATCCATTATTCATAACACCCACTCTGATCATCTGTGGTTCAGGTTATTGTGTATCAAAGTGTCTTAAAATTGCAAGTGTTTGTGGGTGACTGGGTGGCTTAGTCGGTTAAGTGTCTGACTCTTGATCTCACTTCAGGTCTTGATCTCAGGTTGGTCAAGCCCCCATGTTAGGCTCCATGGGTATGGAGCCTACTTAAAAAAAACTAAAGTAGCGAGTGTTCTGAGAAATAGGCACTGGATGGCAAAATCATAATGACATTTTTTGTTTTCCTCAAATGTGTTTGAAACTCTTATAGTAAATGCCTGAGTAAAAAAGAAACAGCTTTAATTTCAGCAGGTTTTGCAGGCTTCCTTTTCAGTAGCTCTACATTCCTAACTGGCCTTCAAGTCTGTCTTCACAATCAGATTCCAGTGCTGGTTATCTTTCTCCTGACCTTAGAGCCACTGTCATGACATCCTTGTTCATAACTGAACAGTAGTCACATAGCATTTGACTCTGCCTCAGAATCCTCTTTGGGAGCTCTTTAAAAATGCAGGCTATTAGGTCAGAATTCAGAAGTGGTGTGGGGAGCAGAGCATGTGTCTTATTTTTTTAGATTTATTTATTTGAGAGAGAGGGAGAGTGCGAGCGTGTGCACACGTGAGCAGGGGGGAGGGGCAGAGGGAAAGGGAGAAGCAGACTCCTCCTTGCTGAGCATGGAGCCTGACACATGGGGCTTGATCCCATGACCCCAAGATCATGACCTGAGCCAAAATCAAGAGTCATATGCTCAAACCGACTAAGCCACCCAGGCACCCCACCTGTGTATTTTTAAAACCCTCTACAGGTGTGGCCCTGCTCAGCCAGGTTCAGGGAGAGGAATAACCTTGATTGCCTTTGGAGTCATTGTCACTGTTGCTATGTTTTATCAAAAGAGGTTAACTAGCAATGTACGACATTGCTGTTGAAGCATTTGCAGTCTAGCCAAATTTGAATCTTCTTTTCCCTACCCTAACTTTAGGGTTGGGATCATGTCTTAGCTGTGAACCAACTTGAATATTTGGCTGATGGCTGGAATTATTCATAATGGATTGAACGTATATTTTTAATAATGGGTTAATTAACCATCAGGCAAAAGATCCTTGGTATTAGTAAGTGGCAGAGCTATGCTCACATACAAGTGCAATGCAGAGTTTTTAAAGTTCCCGAGACTAAAGATTTACTATGTAGATATGTTCCACACCAGTTTCTTGTTGATTAATACTGGAGTTTTACTTTTGGGCAGAGCATATTCTGAGGCAGTGGGGCTTAGTAAGAATAATACATGTTCTTTTCTCACATGTTCATGATCTTCAGAGGGAAAAAAACCAAACAAGATTAAGTATATATGAATTAACACATTAAGACGGTTAGGAACCCTAGTGGTCTTTCGCCTTTGGATGAAATAGCCTTTTTCATTTTCCTCCATACTTACCTCTCATCCTCCCTTTTGCTGTAGTTTACCATGTACTTCTGTATCTTAGCATACTTCAACACCACCATAGCAAATAGGTTTCCTTTAGAGCAG
Source organism: Eumetopias jubatus (assembly GCF_037043125.1). Classification (NCBI taxonomy): domain Eukaryota; kingdom Metazoa; phylum Chordata; class Mammalia; order Carnivora; family Otariidae; genus Eumetopias; species Eumetopias jubatus. The sequence goes on from NW_028274813.1 coordinate 93,090,593, forward strand.
TGCTGTCCGATAGAACTTTCTGCAATTATGGAAATAGTCTACATATGCATATGGTGCTGCACTTGGGAGCTCAGCTTGGGGCTAGTTTCTTTCTTTCCTCTTCCTGCTGCCTACAGTTCCCAAATGGTAGGGATTTTAGAGTACATTCCTCTTGTGTAGTTGGGTATATATCTCCCTTCCCTCTGACAATGGTGATTGTACTGGGTCCGCCCTTTATAACTCTGTGCCTTAGAGTCTCTCTTGCCTTGAGACACAAGGGCTCTGGGCTAATTAAAATAAAGATGGACTCTTTTGCAAGAGAACCAAGAAGAGCTTGCTGTATTGTGAAAGGACTTCCTAGATGAGGGTCATATAGTGGAAGGGGGTAAGGAGAGGAGAGGAAGAGGCCCCAGCCCAGGGCCACCGAAGGGCGTGGGTAGCAATGAGTCTTAGGTTTCTTTAGTCGTTATTGGAACGACTTGAGGATTGAATAAGATAATGTATATGAAAGCACTTTGTGAAATATAAAAGGCTATAAAAAAACTCAGCTGTTGTTTACATTAATGAGAAATTGGGAATTGAGAATAGCGTCCTTTCTAGAGTACCAGCTTCGTTTTGGAGAGGATGACTGTCTTTTCCTTGGAGACAGAGGTAGGGATAAGAGGATGTATGACAGGCCATAGTGAAGAAGTAGGGATGAAGATAAATGTGAAGTGGGTTTAGATATGATAGAGATTAGAGCATAAAGAGATGGTGTGGAACATTGCTGAGCAACAGCAAAGGCCAAATTGCAGTTCTACAATATGAATTTGTAGTGAGCTCTGTGTGTGTGTGTGTGTGTGTGTGTGTGGTTTTTGCATTGAGCTATCATCAGTACTGTATGACTAGGAACAGGGAAAGTAGATGGGGGAAATGATTCACAGCTGAGGGTGGGTATACAAGCATGTGGTTGTATAAGGGCAACCTTCAGGCTGGTGACAGGTGTGGTTCAGGATGGGTTAGGAGCTTATGAGCTAAGTTAGTGGGAAGACTTGGGTCTTCCCTAAAGTGATCAAGTGCATTTGTATGTTATGTTGGAGTGTGATTGATGTGAAACAGATCAACAAATCAGTACAACAGCTAGCCGGTGAGATAAGGGAAGGAAAGGGGAAAGGATTTTTTATTAAGCACTAGACACTATGCTTTACATTTAATTTTTATACTGTATAATATATCTTTATTTCCATTTTATACATGAAGAACTGAAGTTCAGCAAGTTTAAGTAACCTGTCTGGCCCTTTACTGCTAGTAATTCATTTAAGCTAGTGAGTTGCAGAGCTGAGATTATGACCTATATAGTATTATGTTGAACCATATGAAATTGCTGTTATTTGACCATTTTTTACTGACAAAAATAGAAGTTTCATATGATTCAACTTAATATATTCTTTTTCTTTGTAACTGACCATAGTATGAGATTGGGGTACATTTCAAATATTTACTGTGTTTATTGAGTAAGTGTCTTTTCATTTTAATCTGTAAATCAGGTAAATTAGTTTTATTTGATAAATTAATTTACCTTTTAATTATATAACCTCTTTTTTCTCTTAATTGGTTGTTAGACCTCCAGTACAGTTAAGGTTTTTTATCCCTTTCTTTTGTAGCACTGGATTTCCTGGAACAAATTTTGACATTTAGCCCAATGGATCGGTTGACAGCAGAAGAAGCGCTTTCCCATCCTTACATGAGCATATATTCTTTTCCAATGGATGAGCCGATTTCAAGTCATCCTTTTCATATTGAAGATGAAGTTGATGATATTTTGCTTATGGATGAAACTCATAGTCATATTTATAACTGGGAAAGGTAAATTGATTCTAAGTTAGAAAAATACCATTTATTGTATTTTCAATAAACCATAATGCAGTGTAGGATAAGACAGTGTAGGTGTCTTAAAAATTTAGTAATGGTCTCTTTGGGTTTCTGCTAAACTTATATCTTTGAAGAGACTTTATATAATTTAAATATTTAAGTTACTAGTTAGGATATACATAATTGGAAAATGAGAATTCTACTCTGAAACATTTTCAAAGCCATTAAGGCGTGTTTAGTTGTTAACAATTATAAGGTCCTTTAAACATGAGGGTTGAAGGTTGGAAATCTGAACTATTTTAAACTATTGCTTTTAAAAATGTCACAAATTTTTTTTAAGATGTTGGATGACAAGACTGAACCTTATCCAAATAGGTATCTCCATAATGTCTCAAATTTTTACATAAAATCTCTTGTATCTTAGGATAGAAATTATTTTGATTCATGGTATATGCTATTCAAATCTGTTTTCCTAATGACACAAAATTAATCTTGGGCTGCTTGAACATAGGTTCAGTACAAGAGACTCTTCTATTTTGAATAGTATAAAATGTCAAAATGAATAACATTATACATTTCAGTTAAAGATTTTTTTTCCTCAGCTTTCTTTTAGGATTTCTAAATTCCAGGGGAAATTTAGATATAATTTTGCTTCAGAGTAGGATCATAGCATATAATAATGAATCAACATTATTTTTAAAGATTTTATTTATTTTAGAGAGAGCGAGCATGAGCGGGGGAGCTGCATAGAGGGAGGGAGAGGGAGAAAGAATCTTTCAAGCAGACTCTGTGCTGAGTGCACAGCCCCAAGGGGGGCTTGATCTCAAAACCCTGAGATCATGACCTGAGCTGAAACAAAAAGTCTGAAGGTCAACCCACTGTGCCAGCCAGGCACCCCATGAATCAGTATTATTTAAAATCTTTGGGTGATTTTGATATTTAGGCAGGTGTCAGAGTCACTAATGGCAATCTTAAAACTTTAGAGTTTCATATATTTCTATGTTTAAAAGAACAATATTTAATAATTAAAGAAGTAGTTAATATTAAAATTTGTTTGTTTAGTCATTGCATTTTTTCCCTCCTACAATGTTGAGGTAGGTCTTTGTATGTTTACACATCTGGCAATGACCTTTTGGTCCACATGAACATTTCTACTGTCTACGTATAGTTCTTTCATACATACTCAAATGTCTTCCAGTCTCTTTTCTAGTCCCTCCTCCCCATCCCCCAACCGTGTGTGTGTGTGTGTGTGTGTGTGTGTGTGAGAGAGAGAGAGAGAGAGAGAGAGAGAGAGAGAGAGAGAGAGAGAGTCTGCCTCTACTTGGGCATGGAACAGCCACCTTGCTGTGATGTGTTGATAAGAGGATGCCACATTCAGTAGTGCATGTACATGGAGAGGTTTTTTTAATATTCATGATGAATTCCAGCAAGCCTTCCTCTGTTCTAGTCTGACTTGTTACCAAGAGAGTGAAAATCTGTAAGAGACCTGATTGAGATTAGAGATAGCTATTTTATGGCCACAAAGTATTTTTTCTCTGTATGAAACTGTTGGAATTGAACTGTAGACATGCCAGCCACTCTGATGTTTATCTGCAGTTGCCTTTGAAGGTGAATGAAAAATAGAACAGAGAAAAGACAGAATAAGTGTGAAATGGTATTTGGTCTTAAATTTAAGAATGGAGGACTCGGATTTTTACTGTAATTATAGTTTCATTGGTAATTACTAAAATGCCTCATATTACATTATGTAGTAACAGATCTTACCTATCCATTAAAATTATGAGTTATATTCCTATTGTCCCCGCATAGACCTAGCAGAGTGCTTTCACCTAAAAGGCACTCAGTGAATTTGAAAATGAAATTCTATACCTGGACTCACATTAATGCATTAATTTTTTCAGGTACCACGATTGTCAATTTTCAGAGCATGATTGGCCTATACATAACAACTTTGATATTGATGAAGTTCAGCTTGACCCAAGAGCTCTGTCCGATGTCACTGATGAAGAAGAAGTACAAGTTGATCCTCGAAAATATTTGGATGGAGATCGTGAAAAGTACTTGGAGGATCCTGCTTTCGATACCAATTACTCTACTGATCCTTGTTGGCAGTACCCAGATCATCATGAAAACAAATACTGTGATCTGGAGTGTAGCCATACTTGTAACTACAAAACAAGGTCATCATCATATTTAGATAACTTAGTTTGGAGAGAGAGTGAAGTTAACCATTATTATGAACCCAAGCTTATTATAGATCTTTCCAATTGGAAAGAACAAAGCAAAGAAAAGTCTGATAAGAAAGGCAAGTCAAAATGTGAAAGAAATGGATTGGTTAAAGCCCAGATAGCTCTAGAGGAAGCATCACAGCAACTGGCGGAAAAAGAAAGGGAAAAGAATCAGGGATTTGACTTTGATTCCTTTATCGCAGGAACTATTCAGCTTAGTTCACAACATGAGCCTACTGATGTTGTTGATAAATTAAATGACTTGAATAGCTCAGTGTCCCAACTAGAATTGAAAAGTTTGATATCTAAGTCAGTAAGCCGAGAAAAACAGGAGAAAGGAATGGCAAATTTGGCTCAATTAGAAGCTTTGTACCAATCTTCTTGGGATAGCCAGTTTATGGGTAGTGGGGAGGACTGTTTTCTCATAAATCAGTTCTGTTGTGAGGTAAGGAAGGATGAACAAATTGAGAAGGAAAACACTTACACCAGTTACTTGGACAAGTTCTTTAGCAGGAAAGAAGATACTGAAATGCTAGAAACTGAGCCAGTAGAGGATGGGAAGCTTGGGGAGAGAGGAAATGAGGAAGGATTTCTCAACAACAGTGGGGAGTTCCTCTTTAACAAGCAGCTTGAAGCCATAGGCATCCCGCAGTTTCACAGCCCAGTGGGGTCCCCACTTAAGTCAATACAGGCCACCTTAACACCTTCTGCTATGAAATCTTCCCCTCAGATTCCTCATAAGACATACAGCAGCATTCTGAAACATCTGAACTAAAACACTCAGCAGACATTTCTCTTTGTATTCTTCATGAAATGTGTTTTGTCTTTTTTATTATAGTGTTTCAGTCATTTTTTTACTTGAATCATATGGTGTCATTTAGAAAGGATTTTATTAGTTCTTGGTTTTTAAAATCCAGACTTTTTTTCTACATGTGAGATGGTTTTCATTTTAACTGGCATGTCGTTTGCACACAAAAATAAAGAATAGAGCAAAATAATGCAATGCAGGAGGCGACAAAAGAAATGCACTAAGACAAGTAAAAAACATTCTCTCATAGAACAATGATCTGTTTTACAGGAAACAAAAATCTTGCCTTGAAATTTACACAGTGAGACTGTACATAATTGCATGAGAATATCTATTTTTTTCCCAAAACATTTTTCATTCATGAGTATTTTCAAGTTTTTCATACTGTACACATTTCTTAAAACACATGATACCAGCAGCAACTGAAAATGAATGCCGATTTTGGTACACATGTGTTATCTACCTCAAGGTAACAAAAGTATGTGGCAAAACATAGACCACCCATAGTGCTTCACATACGCACTTCTATTTAGCCAGCGTTTATTGTAGTAAACTATTCTTAATAAGATTCATGCACCGTTTATAAGTGTTCTGGTATGCATTCTTTATAGTGAAGTGTTACTACATCACATCTTATTTATTTTAGCAAATCAGTATATTTTCTGTATTTAATTATAAAAAGTTAACTTAGTTTTTGAAATTTATTTGCAAATACACTTTTTCCATTTGGCACTATGGTTTGTTGCCTACTTAGCTGAATATATAATGTCAGCTCATCCTAAGGCTGTCCACGTACTTAATTTACTTAAGTATTCATTTTAAGTAAAGCGCTCACTGTGTATAGGAATTTGTATTTTGGAGGTGCTTGATCTATCTACAAAGAAACATTAGGAATTACTTTATTATAAAATGCTCCTAGAAGTCTTAACTGTGTTTATTTTTAAAAAAAAAAAAAACCTGTAATGTTAGACTTGTGTGCATGGAAGTAATTAAGGTACATCATTATTGTAGTTTAAAAGTTGTACACGATAAGACATTTTGTTTTTACTGTATGTTTTTACTGAATGATCTGTTCCCCATCCCAAGGCAAGCATGAATAAAATTAGGTTAAATGTAGCATGTGGCATTGCAGTCTCTTAGAATTTGTTTCATCTATTTTATTTTATTGAATACTGTCTGTATCTTTGGTTATCCTGTTCAAAGAAAAGGACAAATAAAACATGGCCAACGAATATGGCTCCCGTTGAACTCTTTAGGTAATGCAGATTACCTGCTAGAAAGAATAAAAATCACAAGCAAAACCTTTATCTAGTTCTACTCTCTTTGGCACCTTTAAATTGTGGCCATACTTTTTAATTAATTAATTTATTTATTTTTAAATGTTAACTCTTTTTTTTTTTAAGATTTTATTTATTTGAGAGAGAGAATGAGAGATAGCACGAGAGGGAAGAGGGTCAGAGGGAGAAGCAGACTCCCTGCTGAGCAGGGAGCCCGATGTGGGACTCGATCCTTGGACTCCAGGATCATGACCTGAGCTGAAGGCAGTCGCTTAACCAAACTGAGTCACCCAGGCGCCCCGTACTTTACTTTTTAGAGATTTTTATTTAGGGGTGCCTGGGTGGCTCAGTTGTTAAGCGTCTGCCTTTGGCTCAGGTCATGATCCCAGGGTCCTGCGATCGAGCCCCACATCGGGCTCCCTGCTCCGCGGGAAGCCTGCTTCTCTCTCTCCCACTCCCCCTGCTTGTGTTCCTGCTCTTGCTGTCAAATAAAGATTTTATTTATTTATTTGACAGAGTGTGCAAGCACAGAGGGAGGTGCCAAGGGAGGTGGAGAGAGAATCTCAAGCAGACTCCGTGCTGAGTGCGGAGCTCAATGCGGGGCTCGATCTCACAACCCCAGGATCATGACCTGAGTCGAAATCAAGAGTCAGATGCTTAACTGACTAAGCCACCCAGGAGCCCCTAAATTGTGGCTGTACTTTAAACTATGTTAGGCTAAACAGCTTAAAAGAAAAAGGTTCTTGGTCTTCACACAGAAACCTCTTGTTGACTTACCTTCACACATTAATATGGAATAAAGCTTTATATATTTCAAAACTATCAGATGTATGTGCAGGCTTTGTAGGACGCAGGCAGAGGAACCTCCTTTAAATGTATTTGCTCACAGTACATGATACTTCCTTTGGTCAAGAACTCATCTGTTTACCTATCCAAACATAAAACCCTTTTTCCTTTACCCTCACTTCTGTTTGTCTTCCATCGTTGTTTTATACAAAGCCAGTTCTATTAATATCCAGAATTCTGCCTTCCCAGTGACCTATTCACTGATTTTATTTGGTTTCACAGACCTTTAAAAAATACAAATATTTTCCGGATGAGTATCAGTCACACGTGAATTTAAATATATATTCCAGTTATCTTAAAAGAGCAAGCTCTTACTTAGAATGAACACTTTCAGGTTTTCACCATTGGATATGATGTTAAGCTAAGGATTTTCATATATGGCCTTTATTATTTTGAAGTGATGGCCTTCTGTTCCTACTTTTGAGTGTTTTTTATTCATGAAAAGGTGTTGAATTTTGTGACATGCTTTTATGGCATCTATTGAGGTGATCGTGTGGTTTTTGCCCTTAATGTGGTGAATTACATCGATTGATATCTGTTGAACCGTTCTTGTATTCCCAGGAATCCCGCTTGGTTCTGATCGTGTAATCCTTTTAATGTGCTGTTGGATATGGTTTGCTTAGTGTTCGGGTTTTTTTTTTTTAAGGGTTTTTGTATCAGTACTCATCAGGGATTTTGATCTGTAGTTTTCTTGTAACACCTTTGTCTAATTTTGGTATCAGGATAGTGCTGGCTTCATAGGATGACTTTGGAAGTACTCCCTCAGTTTTTTGGAAGAGTTTGAGAAGAATTGTTAATTGTTTAACTGGTAGACTTCTCTAGTGAGGCCATCTGGTCTGGGGCTTTTCTTTGTTGGGAGATTTTTTATTATTGATTCAGTCTCCTTACTAGTTGACAGGTCTGTTCAGATTTTTAACTTCTTTACAATTCACTCTTGGTAGGTTGCATGTTTCCAGAAATTTATCCATTTCTTCTAGGTTATTTAGTTTGTTGGCATATAATTGTTCGTTATAGCCTCTTATGATTCCTTTTTATTTCTGTATCAGTTGTAATGTGTCCTCTTTTCACATCTGATTTATGTTCAGTCTTTTCTCCTATTTCTTAGTGTAGCTGATGGTTTGTTGATTTGATCTATTCTCTGTTTCATTTCTCTAATTTTTATTATCTCCTTCTGACAACTTGGGTTTAATTGGTCCTTTTTCTAGTTCCTTGAGGTGATTTGAGATCTTTTTTTTAAGTAGACTTACTTTTTTTTAGAGCAGTGTTAGGTTCACAGCAAAATTAAGCACAATGTACAAAGATTTTTGATATGCCTGCTCCCCCCGCATGCACAGCCCCCTGCATTACCTAGTTCTCTTATCAGAGTGGTAACATGTTAAAATTGATGAATCTAGATTGACACATCATTATCACCCAAAGTCCATAGTTCACATTAGGGTCTACTCTTGGTGTTGTACACAGTGTACATTTAGATAAGGATAATGACATGAATCTACCCTTTTAGTATCCTACAGAGTAGTTTCACCTCCCTAAAAACCCTCTGGACTCTGCCTACTCGTCCCACCCTCTTCCCTTAACCCCAGGCAGCCATTGGTCATTCTCCATACTCATGCCTTTTCCAGAATGTCATATGTTTGGGATCATAGAGTATGCAGCCTTTTCCGACTGGCTTCTTTCACTTAGTCCTGTGCATCAGTTTGCTTGATTGTGTTTCATAAGTCCCTTGGACTTTTTTCACTTTTGTTCGTTCTTTTTTACGTACTTCTGACTTGGTAACTAAATGAACAGCCTTTGAGTTCACAGATTCTTCTGCTTGATTGAGTCTGATGTTGATATCCTCTAGTGAATTTTTAAGTTCAGTTTTTGTATTCTTCAGCTCCAGAATTGCTATTTTTTTAATATACAGTTTTGATATCTTTGTTATTTTGTTCACACATTGTTTTTTTGATTTTGTGAAGTCATCTGTGTTCTCTTGTAGCACATTAAGCTTAAGATGATGATTTTGAATTCTTTATCAGGTAATTCATAAATTTCCATTTCTTTTTGGTCACTTTATGGAGATTTATTTTGGTTTCTTTGATTGGGCCATGTTTCCCTGTTTATGACCTTGTTATTTTTTAATGTGATTTTTGCATTTGAGAAAATAGCCACCTCTGCCTGTCTTTATAGACTGGTTTTGTACTGGGGTAGATCTTCTTCACCAGTCATGCCAGCTAGAGTTTCTGGGGGCATCTCAAACTTTCCATGGGAATGTGTCATCTCTGTACTTTTTGTGTGTAATCCAGCCCCCTCCTCACCCCAGGTTTGACAGTTCTTTTTCAGGAGGTTGTAGTCTCTTGCTCTGTTGGGGGTCTGAGGTATTGTAGGTTCTCTGGCGCTGCAACAACCCACAAGCTTTCTCATGCTCTCGGTGGCCCCCAGGCATCCAAAGCATCCTGCTGTGAGTCAGGCTAGACTGAAGCCAGTCTCTTGGGGAGACCCCCCCCCCCTGCAAACCTGGAACACTGGATGATTGTTCTGTTCTTCTCATTCCCTTCCAAGGGAGAAGCTGTGAGGTAGGCTTTTCTTCCCAATCATGAGCATGCTGGCATAGGGGAGGGACCGACATCGTGGAAATGAAAGATCTTTTCTTACCCATTTCAGTGCTCCTGTTCTTGGCTTTGAGATTGTCTCGGAAATTGTGACTTCCTAACTGGAGTTTTCATAAAGGAGACCATATGAGGTCTTTTTGGACCACATATTGTTAAGTCAGTGTTTCTGTGGGATGTTGAGTTCTGGGGCTTCCTATTCTGCCATCTTATGTTCAAAAATAATTTACTTTTTAAATGGCTTATTTTGAATTAGAGGAATGTTCTAGCTGTTGTGCAGCTTTTTCACTTTGGGGGATGATCTGTATCATTAGGTTTGTCTGATGGTGGGACATTTCAACTTGTAGACCTATTTATTAAGCTTCGATATTAGGCTTAATTTGGAGCCAGTAGACCTCCCCACCTTCCCACTCCCACACTTTTTTGATGTTTTTTTAAATGCAATTTCAAGTATATAGAAAAAGTATGGAATTTAAGAAGAACATACATACATCACTTGCTTTGTTAGCTCATCTTGTTGATTTGCATCAGATAAACACCTATAGATATAATTGAATCCCTCTGTTTAACCCTCCCACATTTTCCTACATCTCAGAGGTAGACACTTCGGGGAACTTTTTTTAAGATTTTTTTAAAAATTTATTAGCAAGCATGAGGGAGAGGCAGAGGGAGAAAGAGACACCCCGCTGAGCAGGGAGCCCCATGCAGGGCTTGACCCCATGACCCTGGGATCATGACCTGAGCTGAAAGCAGACACTTAACCCACTGAGCCATCCAGACGCCCTTCACTTTGCTCAATTTTATTCTCATGCAGTTTTATACTTTGACTATGCCTGATTTTACAAACAATATTTTGCATGTTTTAAAATTCCATGTGGCATATTGTTCATATCTTTGACTTACATTTTTCACTCAACATGCCTATGAAATTTAACTATGTTGATACAATGTAGTTCTAATTTGATTTTCACTGCTGTGTTGCAATGTTTTTATCCACTTAATCATTTTTATTCACATTTTATTCAAAATGACATTTGTTTTCCAAATTTTGCTCCTGTAAACATATTTGCAGTAGGGTTTTTTTAAAGATCTTATTTATTTTTGACAGAGAGAGTACAAGCAGGGGGAGCAGCAGAGGGAGAGGGAGAAGCAAGCTCCCTGCTGAGCAGGGAGCCCGGTGCGGGACTCGATCCCAGGACCCTGAGATCATGACCTGAGCCAAAGGCAGACACTTAAAGACTAAACCACCCAGGCGCCCCTACAGTGAGGATTTTTGTGAACCATGTCTAAGAGTGTCTTCAGGGTATAGATCTAGTTGCTGGGTCCCAGAGAATGCCTATCTTCAAATCTGTGAGATGCCATATTGCTGTCCAAAACGATTGTACTGATTTGCACTGCTTTTAGCTGTATACGAGGCTTCTTATTCATCCACACCCTCCCACACAGGAAACCAAGTCTTTGCCATTCAATTAATCCTAGCAGGCCTGCTGTGTGTAGTTTACTTTAGCTGCAATAGGAATTGAACTTTCTAATTCCAAACAACTGCATGACAGCCATGGTTACACCTTAGGGATCTTTACACAGCCACTTTGATTATGATGTGTAAGTCTTGTTTCTTATTTCCCACTGCAGTCGTTGTAGTTGGGAACAGGCGATTTAAACCTTAAAGGCCAATTATATGATTGACACTGAGACCTATATCCAAGGAGTCAAAGTAGAGCATCAAGTGGTGTTTTCAAAATAAAATTCAGCATGGTATCACTTTTGCTTCTAGGTTAAAATAGTGCGGGTTTTGCCCAGTATTGCTCCTTAAAGAATTCTTGTTTTACTTAAACATACTGTTTTCTATCAGATGCTGTGTACTTGATAGCATGTTTAATTTGACTGAATTGCTCACCTCCTAACATCAGCCTTTTCAGTTCCTGTTTACTGTTGAATTCCAAAGTAATAGAGGCTCTACCCTAAATGAGTTTATCATCTATCTAATATTAGTTGTGGTTTTACCCTCTGCCTGTTCCTATTAAAACTGCTTATCATTCAGGTCTAGTATCTTACATTAAAATCTCCAGGATAGAGAAGAAAAAGGACAGACTGGGAGTTGGGAGGTCTGAGTCCTGAATCCATTTCACCACTGACTCACTCTTTGTCACTTGGGTGTCACTTATCTCTATGGGCCTAAGCTTCTCATTAACTAAAGCAAATTGCTGAGCCTAACAATATCATCCACCTGGGACAACTTCTGAACAGGACACTGCCTTCTCAAATTTTAACCCAGTGTAATAGCCACAATGATTACTTTGTACTGGTATATACTGCTTATAAGTCTTATTTCCATAATAGCTACATTGGACTGGGCATGTTAATCGTTTTTAAAGTAGGTTGAGAATGAAATTTTGTGTTTGCTGCACCCTTACCATTTGGTGGCGGGAAAGAATCAAAAGTATTGGAACACCAAGATTGTTTACCTTTGAAAGAGCAGTGTGAATTCACCCAGCTCTTTCCTCATACTGCCTGAAGGGGTCTCTTTATATAAGCCAGGTGAAGGGGAGCCTGGGTGGCTCAGTCGGTTAAGTGTCTGCCTTCGGCTCAGGTCATGATCTCAGGGTCCTGGATTGAGCCCCGCGTCAGGCTCCATGCTGAGCGGGGTGTCTCCTCCCCCCTCTCCCCCTGCTCATGCTCTCTATCTCAAATAAATAAAATCTAAAATGAATAAATAAATAAGCCAGGTGAAGAGAGGGACCTTTGTGAGCTCTTCCAACTATTGGTATATAACAAGTATCTTACAGAAGAGAGGGATGTTTTATTACCCATGTTGGAGCACTATCTCAATTCCAACGTAGAGGTCTAACAATCAAATTCCATTGGATTTGCATGTTTATCTTTGATGCCTTGGGATAATGCAATGGTGGTGTTAACAAATCTAGCTACACAGAATACTCCCCTTCTGTTGCAACCATCAGCATCTGCGATGCCTTGCCTCACTCTTGGTGCTGCTGCAGTAGGGTGAGGGGTGTGGTGTGCCAGATCCTGGGCTCCTGGTTCAAACTCCTGCCCAAAGCTGTTTCATCACGCCCAGAGTAAACCACAAACTTGGATCCATATTTGTCTGTATACTTGGACTCTGCCTCCACCTGAGCTTACCACTCGCACACCAACCTAACTTGAACCTCTGAGATGGCTTCCACTGCCAAGTGAGACATTGAACCTTGTGGTATTGCATAGTCTTTAAGCACACATGCTTCAGAATCAGATCCAAACTAGCTTAAAACTGTGTTCTGCTTACCAGCCTTGTACAGATTATTCATTCTCTTAACTTTCCTCATTTGTAAAATAGGGCTAATGACACCTAATTCATGGGGCTGTTGTAACGATCAAATGAGACACTGTACACAAAGCCTATTAGCCTGATTCCTGGTATTTTATAAATTATCACTACTCTTATCCTCTTTGAAGTATTGCCACGGTCTCCCAAATTGGACTGAAACTCTGACCATGACTTTGCTTTCAGTATTGCATCTCTGTGTCTAAGTGTCTTAACTTCTGGCCTTGACCTACGATGGCTTTCTGTTCTAGCCATCGTGCTCATCAGCTCTGCCCGGCTCCTGGCTCTAATTTTTGGTCCTTCCTCCAGCCCATATGCTTACCTAAAGTATTGCAGCATAGACAGCTCTCAGATCTGTAAAGACTTCATTGCTTCCCCACCCGCCACCCCAACCCCAAACAAGCATCTTCATTTGGGAGCCAAAAGCCTGGGACTCACCTTGTACTCCTTGCTCTGAAAACCCATACCCAATCTTCTCAGTCGATCCTGTGGCAATATGCAGAATCTGACCACTTCTCGCCATCTCCACACTGCCACGTGGTCTAACCCACCATCGTGTGTGTGCTGGACTCCTTTAGTTAAAATCGGAATGACTTCCTCAGAGTAAACGTTAAAGTTTTTATTGAGGCCTATAGGACATCCCTCCTCTTCACTGAGCTCACATGGCTCCAGCCAGCAGTGTGGCTCCCATCTCAGGGTATTTACTAGCTCTTCCCTCTGCCTGGAAAGTTCTTGGCCCAAAGAGCTGCATCACTTTCTCCCTCCCTTCTGAGAAGTCTGTGTTCAAACGTCACCTTATCACAGACGCTGTGCCTGACCAGGATATGTGTATATAAAGTCACATCCATCCATCACCCCTACACACCTACCATGCTTCACTTTTCTTTCCATCACATACATGGACATATTATGTCCTTATTTTATATCGTCCCTCTCCATCCACTTGGAATATAAGCTCCTTGAGGTCGGGACTTCATCCCCTTTGTTCACTGCTGTATCCTCAGCCCCCAGCGTAGTGCTCAGCACACAGTAGGCACCCAGTATTTGTCGAATGAAGGCATGAAAGAAACTAATGATAACTACTGTTTTTTACGTTCCTTTTGGATTGATGGGGCTCAGGAAGAGTGTGGCTCTATTGATAGTTCTGGGTTTTGCCTATTCGTTCTGAGTTTTAGTATTCATGGTTCTCCAACTTTCTCTAATTTGCAGGGGGGAATCTATAAATTTTGGATTCCTTAGGTATGGACTCTCCCAAACCAGCAAGCTCTAAGTTGCAGTCCCAAGAGCAGTTAGAAATTCTCACAAAATGTAGTCTGGTTTGGCAGGTTTATTATCCTGAATTGTGCTGTCAAATGTGGGTGCAGTTTTAGGATAATGACTGTATTGCTCCTGACTCAGCTGATGTCCTGTTTTCCCGTTCTCTTTGTTGGAATGACTATACCTGCCCGGGTTGCACAATATGTTCATGACCTAGTTAAGACTGCAAGGTAATTTGTTTCTTAACTGCCTCCGTACTGTTCCTATTGATTGTAACCCTGCTAAATGAGCCAGGCCTAGATTATATGTCAGTTAAGGATCTGTGGCAACAGAAACCTCATGCTAGCCTTTGAAAAAAAGGGGAAATTTATCAGGATTCAGGGGTGACTCTGGGAGCCCAAGAACTGGGCCTCAGGAAGAACCAGCATCAGGCCACAGGGCACCAGCAGCGCAAAGAGGGTGGGGCTGTTTCTCAGCTCTGCCTCATTCTTGACCAACTGGGCTTCCTCGTCCCCTCGTCCAAAGATGGCGGTTCATAACTCCCAATTTGAATGTAACTGTTCTGGCTACATGGAATTCTGCCTGGCGGTCCATCCCTCTGTTCTCTCCCCCAGTTCAGAGTTTCTCTGGAAGAAAACTGCGTTGGCCCACCCCTAGTCCAGTCAACGATGGGCAGGTGGTAGGGTGGTGTTGAGGAAACACTACTGCTAGCCTCAACTCTTATTGATGGAGAATGGGAGGCAGGGAGGAGCGTCATATTTAGCCGGCTGTCCCCAAATGTCCCTGCAACACATAGTAGTAAACTCTTCTTATTTTGAAGCCACCTCTGGACCACTCTGAAGGATGCTGTTTCTCCAACTGGACCCACTGGGGTCCTCCAGCTTATCTCTTGTGAGTTTGTCAAGACAGTCTATAGTTTTATCAGTCACAATTCTTTGACTTGTCTATAGTGGTTCCTGATTTTTATTTTTTAAATTTTTTTTAATAAAGAGAGAATGAGAGACAGAGAACATGAGAGGGAAGAGGGTCAGAGGGAGAAGCAGACCTCCTGCTGAGCAGGTTCCTGATTTTTAGAGCATACTTCTATAGTTTGTGGGAATTTCCTAACAACTGTATGAGGCCAAGTAGAGCAGATGTTATTATCCCCATCTGCAAGTGAAGGAAACATAAAGAGAGATATTAAGTAATTTGCCCCTATTTGGGCAGTGGTAGCATAGGGACCAGAATGTTTACCAAATTGCCTTCCAAGGGGCTGCACCAATTTTCACTCACTGTGAAATTTCTCCATATGAATGCCCCTTTCCTCTCATTCTGGCCTGTGCTGCATATGACTGGGGGAGTTCATCATTTTTGTAATGATTTTACTTTATTTTTTATTTTTTTAAAGATTTATTTTAGTAATCTCTACACCCAACGTGGGTGGGGCTTGAACTCACAACCCTGAGATCAAGAGTTGCATGCTCTGCTGACAAAGGCAACCAGGCGCCCCTTTCATAATGATTTTATTTATTTATTTATTTATTTATTTACTTATTTACTTTTTAAAGATTTTATTTATTTGACAGAGAGAAAGAGACAGCGAGAGGGGGAACATAAGCAGGGAGAGTGACAGAGGGAGAAGCAGGCTTCCCGCAGAGCAGGGAGCCCAACGCAGGGCTCGATCCCAGGACCCTGGGATCATGACCTGAGCCGAAGGCAGACGCCTAGTGACTGAACCACCCAGGTGCCCCCATTCTTTTTTTTTTTTAAAGACAATTCTTTTTTTTTTCTATACAAAGGCATTTTATTCACTAATAAAATAGAATGAAGTCCTGATACATGGTACAATATGGAGGACCTTTTTTTTAAATTTAATTTTATTATGTTATGTTAATCACCATATATTACATCGTTAGGTTTTGATGTAGTGTTCCATGATTCATTGTTTGCGTATAACACCCAGTGCTCCATTCAGTACATGCCCTCTTTAATACCCATCACCAGGCTAACCCATCCCCCCACCCCCTCCCCTCTAGAACCCTCAGTTTGTTTCTCAGAGTCCATAGTCTCTCATGGTTCGTCTCCCCCTCCGACTTCCCCCCTTCATTTTTGCCTTCCTATTATTTTCTTCTTCTTCTTTTAACATATAATGTATTATTTGTTTCAGGGGTACAGGTCTGTGATTCAACAGTCTTACACATTTCACAGCGCTCACCATAGCACATACCCTCCCCAATGTCTATCACCCAGCCACCCCATCCCTCCCACCCCCACCACTCCAGCAACCCTCAGTTTGTTTCCTGAGATTAAGAATTCCTCATATCAGTGAGATCATATGATACAGGTCTTTCTGATTGACTTATTTCGCTTAGCATAATACCCTCTAGTTCCATCCATGTTGTTGCAAATGGCAAAATTTCTTTTTTTTGATGGCTGCATAATATTCCATTGTGTGTGTGTGTGTGTGTGTGTGTGTGTGTGTGTGTGTGTGTATCACATCTTCTTTATCCATTCACCTGTTGATGGACATCTTGGCTCTTTCCATAGTTTGGCTATTGTGGACATTGCTGCTATAAACACGGGTGCATGTACCCCTTCGGATCCCTACATTTGTATCTTTGGGGTAAATACCCAGTAGTGCAATTTTTGGGTCGTAGGGTAGCTCTATTTTTAACTTTTTGAGGAAACTCCATACTGTTTTCCAGAGGGGTTGCACCAGCTTGCATTCCCACCAACAGTGTAGGAGGGTTCCCCTTTCTCCACATCCTCAGCAACATCTGTCATTCCCTGACCTGTTAATTTTAGCCATTCTGACTGGTGTGGGGTGGTATCTCATTGAGGTTTTGATTTGGATTTCCCTGATGGGGGTGATGTTGAGCGCTTTTTCATGTGTCTGTTGGCCATTTGGATGTCTTCTTTGGAAAAATGTCTGTTCATGTCTTTTGCCCATTTCTTGATTGGATTATTTGTTCTTTGGGTGTTGAGTTTGATAAGTTCTTTATAGATTTTGGATACTAGCCTTATATCTGATATGTCATTTGCAAATATCTTCTCCCATTCTGTCGGTTGTCTTTTGGTTTTGTTGACTGTTTCCTTTGCTGTGCAAAAGCTTTTTATCTTGATTAAGTCCCAATAGTTCATTTTTGCCCTTGCTTCCCTTGCCTTTGGCAATGTGTCTAGGAAGAAGTTGCTGCGGCTGAGGTCGAAGAGGTTGCTGCCTGTGTTCTCCTCTAGGATTTTGATGGGCTCCTGTCTCACATTTAGGTAAAGACCATTCTTTAAATATATTATACATGTTGCAAAAGTCCTTCATGATTTATATTTAAAATGTATAGTGTCTTTTTCATTGAAGATTGTTTATTTCAATGTACTCAATCTATTAATATTGTCCTTTATATATTCTGAGTTCTGTATCATACTTAGAATGGCCTTCCTCAAACCAAGATTATTGAACCGGTCTCTGTTTTATTTTTAAGGCTTATTTTACATTTATATATTTAATCCACCTCAGACTTATTTGTTCTGCAGCTTAATTGATATAATTTATATAGCATACAATTTACCCTTTTTAAAAAGTATAATGAAGTGCTTTTTTTTAAGATTTTATTTGAGAGAGAGAGAGCACATGAGAGGGGGGAGGGTCAGAGGGAGAAGCAGGCTCCCCGCCAAACAGGGAGCCCGATGAGGGACTCGATCCTGGGACTCTAGGATCACGACCTAAGCCGAAGGCAGTCGCTTAACCAACTGAGGCGCCCAGGTGCCCCTAATGAAGTGCTTTTTACTATATTCACAGGCTTGTGCAACCATCACCACACTCTAATTCCAGAACATTCTCATTTACCCCAAAGAATGCCAGTCCCTGTTAGCAGTCACTCCCCAATCTCCACCCCTTCTCCATTCCCCTGCAAACACTAATCTATGCCTGTTTCTCTAGATTTTGCCTATTCTTGACAATTTCATATAATGGATTCATAAGATAGGTGGTCTTTTGCGAATGACTTCTTCATTTAGCATAATGTTTGTTATATTTCATTTAGCAACATGTTTTAACATGGTGTAACATGTTGAGTACCTCATTTCCTTCTTTTGCCGAATAATAAGATATACCACAATTTGTTTACCCATTGATCACTTGGTAGACATTTGGTTTGTTTTCACTTTTGAATGATGCTGCCCACTGTTTTTGTGTGGAAGTATGTTTTCAAGTCTCTTGGATACATACAGAGGAGTAGAACTGCTGGATGACATGGTAACTTGTTTCACTTTTTGAGGAATTGCTAAATTCTTTTCCACAGTGGCTGCACCATTTTACATTACCACCAACAATGTATGATGGTTTCAATTTCTTCACATCCTTTTTATTTTTTAAGATTTTATTTATTTGTCAGAGAGAGAGAGAGAGAGAGCACAAGCAGGGGGAGCGGCAGGCAGAGGGAGAAGTATCTTCCTGTGGTGCAGGGAGCCCGTTGTGGGACTTGATCCCAGGACCCTGGGATCATGACCTGAGCTGAAGGCAAACGCTTAACCCACCGAGCCACCCAGCCATCCCAATTTCTTCACATCCTTGCCAATACTTGGTATTGCCTTTTTAAAAAATAATTATTGTAGCTTTCCTAGTTAAGTGTGAAGTGGTATCTCCTTGTGATTTTGATTTCCATTTCCCTGACTAATGATGTTGAGAAAATTTCATGTCTACAATCGCTATTTGTACATCTTCACTGGACAAATGTCTACCTAAACCCTTTGCCTATTTTTAAGTTGTGTTTTTTAAAAATTCTCATTGAGTTGTAAGAGTTCTTTATGTATTCTAGATACACCCTCCTTAAGATATATGATTTGCAAATATTTTCTCCCATTCTGTGCATTGTCTTTTCACAGAATTACTTGGGAAATATTCCTTCCTCTTCTATTTTTTGGAAGAGTTTGGGAAGGACTGGTATTAGTTCTTTGAATGTTTGGTAGAATTCATCAGTTAAGTCATTTGGGCCTGAGCTTTTCTTTGTGGGAAGTTTTCAAATCAATTACTAATTATCATATTTACTTTTGTGTGTGATGTTAAGGGGGGACTCTAACTTAATTTTTTCTGAATAAAAAGCCAACTGCTCTAACACCATTTCCAGAGTATTCTGCCCATTTCTACTAATTATTATGCCACAGAAACTTCTTTAGAACATTTGGGATCTTAACTGCCACTTTACTCTTGATGAGGCACAAAACAAATTTATCAGTGGCTGTAATGTCAGAGCCTTGAGAAATTCTCTGTCCTGTCAGCATGTGAAGTTGGAAAACAGAAGGGACCAGGAATAGCTCATGACTTCCCTGCCTCACCATGGATGTGTCACTGTGGTTTGGAATGCACACAGGGCCCACCAACACCCTTAAGCCTTTGTCCCCAAGGCTGAGTGCACGCCCTTGGATGCCTGCCTGCCCACAATGCAGCCGCGATCCAAGCCAGGCCAGAGGCTACCACTTAGTCTGCTGGCGTTGCTCTTGTGGCCTGGATCCCTGTCTCCAGTGACTTCCTAGACTTTGGAGTCAGCTTGCCCTGTTAGGCTTACCCATCCTTCCCGTACCTCCCCACTTCACATTCTTCTCAGACCCCCTACCTGGTCTTTTAACACACATTAGTGTCCACCACTCCCTCCACGCTTGGGAATAGTGAACCCTGTACTCTGCTTTCTTTCAGATGCAGAACACTATTCTAATCAGCAACCCTTTCCTTCTCCAATACATGCCTCTGCTTATCCCTGAATCCATTCTGACCTCTCCCCCTTACTCAGCCCACAATTGCTCACAACTCAGCATGAACATGCTCACTGAGCCATGACACCAGGAGCTATGACCTTTGACTCTGGACCATTCTCTCTCTCCTGATACTATTAAATAGGTGTACGTGATGCCATGGGAATAAAATGGGGTGGTTGAGACCAGGAGCGGATTGTGAGAAGGAAGCAAGACAGGGCCTCATGGAACATCTCTCAAGAGGCCAGAGCGGGGAGGAGCAGTCAGCGTGGGAGCTGGAAAAAGTGACCAGAGAGTCAGACAGAAAAATCAGAACTTGGTGACTGAGAAGACATGAGATTGCTCCAGGGTGGAGGGAGAAAGCAACAGTACCAAATACTGCTGAGAGCGTTCACCTAGGAGGCAGATTGAAAAGCACCCAGTGGATTTGGCAAAACAATGGTCATCAGTGACTTTTGCAAACTGTCAACGTTCAGGTAGCTCCGCTGTTTCAAACCCTCAAGGCTTCCCAGTGCCCTCCAAAGAAAGCAGCCTCCATTTGGGCACTGCTTCTGACCACTTTCACGCCTTCACACCAGGCTCCAGCCCTGCCGAGCTGCTTGCACGGACACAAGGCCATCCTCTCTCACCCCTGTGTACTTCTCTTGGCCAGTCACCCTTTCCTCTTCTCAAACTCCCATATGTCTTTCCTGACAAGCTCAAGTACCATCTCATCCAGAAAGCCTTCCCTGACCCCCAGGTTGGGCTGGGTGGGCCTCTTCTCTTTTCCCCGTCCCATGTGCTGGGATGAGTAAGGTACATTTCTTGGGCATTCTTGTCCACCTTTGTTCCTGTCTCCTGGCTGAGGCCTGCAGCACTGTGTTCCCGAGCATGCAGCGAAGCAAGCCTTGGTGATGGAAGTGGCGCATCCAGCTAAGACCAGCTAAGTAAACACCTGCAAGCCAAATTGGCAGGCAGCGACAGAATGACTGTGTCAGCGCCTTGAGCTATGGACGCTCTCTTTGCTCTTCGGTTTCATGTAGGTCAGGTTTGCTAAGAGACTGGGCCAGGGGTACAATTTCTGATAACCGGGGCTCATTAGGTTGCAAAATCTCCAGCACCATCCAGGTCAGTGGCTTTTCACCACGCTACCTGTGCCTCTGCCTTGCTCACCCTCTCCACCTGCCCTTCCCCGCTCTACGCACCAGTCTTTCCAGCACGGGAGAGCATTCCGTTGATTCACATTTGCTTCTGCATTGATTGATCGACAGATCTTGCTCTGCAGTCCTCTTTTTTCTCCCCCAGCGCTCACACTGTGAAAAGGAACTGAATTCGCTCTCCCTGGTTTGGTGTTAGAAGGTGGAGGAGGGGCAATAAAGTAAGTTTCCTCGACTGAGAAGACACTTTGAGACTGAAAAACAATACAAGCCACTCCATACCGTTTACACCCAGTTTTATTCAGGGTAATTGACTGACGGGGGCAGGTGCATGATCCAGGACACTATGCAGCTCTTCTTTCCCCCACTTATCCCCCAACCGACCTTAATCCCCAGCTTTTATTGAGGGGCACGGTGGTGTGGTTACAGTGTAGTTAACTAAAGTGGCACCATCTGTGCGCCAGTCACCTCTACTAGTTATCTCAAGTGGTGCCTTCTGTGCACCACTTCAGGAACGGGCAGAACAAGCCTCCCCTCCTCGGATCCGGGCTTGCGTTAACCTCCCCAGGCCAGGAACAGTCAGCCGCCGAGGGAGGTCACTGTGCGGGCATGAATAAGATGGAGTCAGTGATGTCAGCACTCCTACATTTGGTTATTAGTCCCCAAGGGCAAGGAGCGTGCTCTTCCGACCTGTAGTTGCTGAGCCCAAGTCCTGCTAAACCCTACGTACTGATTTCAGGGAAAATGGACTTTTCATGATTACTGACCACGGAGGCAGGCCTTAGAGTGCCAGAAGCTTTTGAGCCACTCTGTGTATGGTTCCTAGGCGTGTAGGTGGAAACAGGCAAGATTTACGCTTTCTACACGGCTCCCTTAAAATCCGACTCCAAACTCGGGACCCCGCCCGGTCCTTATTGAAGGCCAGGCGCCCTCTTGTGGAAGAACGCTGTCTCCTCAGAAAGGTCAGACCCCTCACCACCTTTAAAACCACACCTTACCCCCTTCTGGAAAACCCTTCCGGGGGCGAATGTGTAGATAGAGCTGTGCTTTTTAAAACATGTAATATCATATATTGTTTTATTCCTGATAATGAAACTGGTCCTACTCATATTAGCAAATACAGCAAACTATACAAAAATAAAGTAAAAAATCACCACAATCCCACAGGCCACAGATAGCCACTGTTGATATTTTGGTGATTTTTGTTTTTGTTTTTTTAAAGATTTTATTTATTTATTTGAGAGGTAGCGACAGAGAGCACAGGTGGGATGGAGGAGGAGAAGCAGGTTCCCCGCTGAGCTGGGAGCCCGAGAGCGGGGCTCGATCCCAGGAGACTGGGATCATGACCTGAGCCAAAGGCTGACGCTTAACTGAGCCACCCAGGCGCCGCTGTTGTTGTTGTTTAATATATGAGCTATGTAAAGAGTCGACATAAGGATAGGTATAGGGGCGCCTAGGTGGCTCAGTAGGTTAAGCCTCTGGCTCTTGGTTTCTGTTCAGGTCATGATCCCAAGGTCCTGGGATCGAGCCTTGCATGGGCTCCATGCTCAGCAGGGAGTCCGCTTCCGTTCTCTTTCTCTCGGCCCCTTCCCCCCACTCATGCAGTCTCTCTCTAAAATAAATAAATCTTTTTTAAAAAGGATAGATATATACTATGGGTGTTAAATATTTAACAGGTGAGGACATAGGTCTCTTTTGTACATAAATGCACTCCTCTTGGTATCAGTGTGGCTAAACCCTATGCTTCAAGTCTTGTGTCCCTCCTACTGTGCTTTCCTTTTTGTTTCCTTCAACACATCACCTTTAACCTGCTTTACAATTTTCTTATTTCTTATGTTTATTGTTTATTGTCTCTCCCTCACAACCTCAGTGTAAGCTCCTGGAAGGCAGGACCGTGTCAGTTTTGTTCAATGATGTATCCCAAATGCCTAGAGCAGTACCACACACATAGTAGGTGCTTCACAAATCTTTGTGGAGGATGGTTCAGGATTATATCTTCTATTTTTTATTACTGAAAATTAGTTGTTAATGTGTCTAATAACAAAAATGTGTAATATTCCATTCTATAGCTATATCATGATTTATTTAATCATTCCCCTGCTGTAAGTCATTTAGGCTGATATAATTTTCCATCATAATAAATAATATTTTTATGATAAATAATATTTTGATAGACCTCTTTGTACTCAAATCTCTTTTCATATTTCTTATCATTTTCTTAGAATACATTCTTAGAAGGTTAATTTCTGGGTTATAAGGTGGTAACATTTAAAGTTTTCCTGATGGCAATACACGTTGATTTCCACGATGCTTGTACTATATAATATACATCCAGCCTCACCCAAATCCTGCTAGTGTTGGATATATCCTCTTCTTAATCTTGGCTAACTTCCAAGCAAAGAAAAAATTTCATCTCATTTTAATTTGCCTATCTCCGATTTTTAGAGAAGTTATAAAGATTGTCACAGATATTGTCCATTTGTTTTTTTTCTCCCTGTGATATGTCAATTTATGTATTTACCCAGTTATGGGGGGATTTGTTTTCTTATTGAATCATGTAAGAGCTTTGTATTTAATATCGATAATAATGTCTATGTCTTTAGGTAGTACCCTTGTTGTATTTGTCACTCACATTTTGCCCAGATTATTGTTTTAGTTTTAATTTAATGATGACTTTAAAAAAATCTAGGAGTTAAAAAGTTTTTTAACTTCTTTTGCACTCAGATCTATCAGCCTTTTTCTTTGGTATGTACCATGCTGCTTTTGTGCTTTGAAAGTTTGTTCTAAATGCAGAGAAAGTTCTTTTGTGGCTGCAGTTTCTTAATTCTTATATTGATTGCGGTATACGGTGTAAGGTGGCTACCTCAGCCGATTCCTTCCCCCAGTGATTAAGATTCCAATAATACTTATTAAAGAATTAATGCCTTTCTCGTGGATTTTTGAATTATTTCATTATTTACAAAGTACTTAAGTGTACTTGGATTTATTTGCTAGTCTGTTATGGCATTAGTACTATACTGTGATTATTGTAGCATTTACTTTTAATCTTTGTTTTTTTCAAATTTCTCCCTTTTTTTTAAAGATTTTATTTATTTATTTACTTATTTGAGAGAGAGAGAGCATGAGCACGAGTGGGGAGAAGAGCAGAGCAGAGGGAGAGGGAGAAGCAGATTCCCCACTAAGCAGGGAGCCCGATGCAGGGCTGGATCCCAGGACCCTGGGATCATGACCTGAGCCGAAGGCAGACGCTTAACCGACTGAGCCACCCAGGCGCCCCTTTCCTTATCTTTCAAGAACATTTTTATCTACTCTCCATTTCCCAAAATTTTACTGAACCAAGGAGATGATGCAATTTAATTACTTTAACACCTATTTCTGAACATGCTCAGGCTTGATGACACTTCCCATCTGCACTGCACTGTGCAGATTGCAGCTCAGGGCGGCTGTCAGTGACTTTATTCTCTCCTTTTTAAAGATGAGGAAGCAGAGGTGAAGTAGTGTCAGGCTGTAGCTCCAAAGAGTCCTCGTGAGGTACTGGAGACTGAACGGTGGGTGGGCAGGTGGGAGAGTCCGCCTTCCTAAGCCCCGGATGCACCTCTGGCTGCAGTGGGGGGCCATGAGCTTGGACACAGCCTCATGGATTTCCTGAGTCAAATCCTCAACTAGGCCAGTTCCCTTCAGTTTCTCTCTGTTTTCACAGAGAGGTTTGAATACAACTCCCAAACACATTGGCAAAACTTGGGAACAAATCAGAAAATTTCACATAAAAATGTAGATTTCCAACTTCTCTCAAATAGTACAACAACAGAGGATGGAGGTGGTCCCACCTGGCAAAAATCTGGGGAATCAGCCCCTTTCAGATGATTTCTATGTTCCCTGGCTCACTTAGTTATTTTCTTGCCTTGTAGGCCTCTGAGGGGACAATCCCAGAGTGTGTGCTAGCTCTAAGAGGCTAGACACAAAAGGTCACATACTGTATGATTTCATATATATGAAATACCTGCAACAGGCAGTTCCAAGGAGAGAGAAAGTGGATTAGCGGCTGTCTAGGGCTGAGGTTGGGAAGTTGGGGAAAATGGAGGGTGACTGCTAATGAATATGTGGTTTATTTTTAGAGGAATGAAAATGTTCTAAAATTGATTGTGGTTGTATAACTCTCTGAATATACTAAAAAAATTGAGTTGTATACTTTGAATGGGTAAATTGTGAATTACATCTAAATAAAGCTTTTATATTAAAAATAAAATTTGAAAAAAAAAACAAAGTAGAGAATTATATAATATACCACTCTTTTTCCTAAGAGGGGGACAAAAACTATAGTAAAAAAAATCACAAAGGAAGGATAAACTGTAAAACAAAAATAAATTGTTACCTATGGGAAAAGAAAGGGATAGGGGCAAAGGGCCAGGGATAGAAGCTAGAATTCTCTAAATAGACTTTGTAGATTTGGCTTTGGAACTGTGAAAATATTTGTATAAGTATAGAACATTAAAAAAAATAAATCCTTAAACAATTAAAAGCAACATGAACTTTGTATCAGTTATAGTTCTTTATAACTGTATAAAGAAGATCTCTTTTAGTGACTTTAAAACAATTATTTGAGTACATCCCTAAGGACAAAAAGAACCGCAAGAATATCCTAAACTGTTTTCCGTAATCATATGGCTAGTGATAGCATTGGTACTCTTATCTTAAGACTGTTGGATAGATATTGTGTGAAAGAGTAAATGAGTGTGTGTTGAGAAGTGGGGTATTTAGCGTGAGAGAAAGGAGGTAGAAAGGAAGATCAATATAAATAACAACCTTATAATCTTGTATTGGAATTGCAAGTATCAATATGAACCCATAATGTGTTTTATTTATCCATATTTATCAATCTCTATATTTACAAATTACCTTTGTCATCTCTCTCTGATATTGTGATTTATAATAAGAAATATATATTTAGTCTTCATCCCCATTTCTGGCACAGATCTCCTAGAGCCCTTGAGATTTCCTAAGTGATGGGAGGGTTAAAGTGTCTTTTGTTATGTTAATGGTGACTTTTGGACCCCACCTAAGCATGGAGGTCGGGGAGTCAATCATGTGACTAGGGGGTTGGAACTGTCAATCCCCCCCACCCCACCCCCAACCTCAGGAGAAGGGAGAGGGGCTGGGTGGTTGAGTCAATTGCCGGTGACCAATGATTTAATCAGTTATGCCAATGTAAGGAAGCCTCCATAAAAACCCAAAAGGATGGGGATCTGAGAGCTTCTGGGTTGGTGACCATGTGGAGAGGTGGGGGCAATGGTGTATTCTGAGAGGCCATGGAAGCTACCCGCTCCTTTCCCATACCTTGTTTTATGTATCTCTTCCATCTGGCTGTTCCTGAGTTATATCCTTTCACAATAAACTGGTGATCTAGTAAGTAAAATGTTTCTCTGAGTTCTGTGAGATGCTGTAGCAAATTAATTGAACCCAAGGAGGGGGTCATTTGAACCCCCGATCTATAGCCTATTGGAACCAACTGATCTATAGGTTGGTCAGGAGGTGATAACCTGGGCTTGCGAATGGCATCGAAGTGTGTGTGTGGGTGTGTGTGTGTGGAGTGTGTGTGTGGAGACAATCTTATGGGACTGAGCCCTTAAGGTGTGGGATCTGACGCTATCTTCAGGTAGGTAGTGTCTGAATTGATTTGAACTGTGTGACACCCAATTGGTGTTGCAGAGAATTGCTTGGTGTGGGGAATAACCTCCACATATTTGGTGACCAGAAGTGTCAGGAGTGAAGTGTTTCGTGTGAGTAGTAAAGGAGACACACAGGAAACAAAGACATAATAAGGAAGAACTGGGTTTTCTCCACACAGGTGGAAAACTGAGTCTTCCTTTATACTCTCTATCATCTGTCATCTATCATCCATCTTTGTATATTGTCTTAGCTCTGACCTCCAAAAAGGCCTGTACATATAAAGGGCTAAAACAAATTATTTCTCATTCTCCATGGAGTTTATTTTCTATAGCTCTGTTCTCCTGGGAATCTGATAAGAGTGGAATGTTAGCTGCGTTACTAGGCAACATTGCTTGTGGTAAAAATGGTGCACTGTATCTGGACAGTGAGGACAGTGAATGAATTAGAAAGACCTCGTGGGAAGCTATGGTTTGGGAGTTCCCTGAGAATTTTGACTTGGAACTGGACACGTCCCTTCTAGGGACACAGGAGCAAGCTAGTCCCATAGAACTGTTACTAGAGATATTGGCTCCTAACTGGGGTAAGAGGTTTTTATTAATTGTTTATCTGAAACTGAGGTTTAACTGGGCATCCTGCACTTTAGCTGGCAATCCTATAGTGGGAATGCGGGTGGGGGTGTTGGTTTGCAAACTGGCCCCTGTACATGGAGGGCAAGGAGCGGCTGAAGAAAGAGGCAGACCTCTCCAGATCATAGGTGGCAAGTTTAATCAGCAAGGGAACTTAACTTGTGAGGCTTGTCTTGTATGGCTAGCTGCAAGATGAGCAGATCTCTGCCTGCCAGAGTCTTAAAAAGAGTTTATACAGAGGCCTTAACTGGGTTCAGTTACAAGCACAGCCCAGATGGTCTCCACAACGCCTTACTCTTTCAAGGCTACGTCCTTGGAATAGCTCCCACTGTGGGGGGGCGGGTAGGTAGAATGTATATTCCAAGGACTGGGGGTGGGGTTGGGATGGGGGTTGGAGGTGGACGGATGGAGGGGTGGGTGGTGGTGAGGAGCCTCTGATTTTCCCAGTCTAGCTCATGTGTCACCCAGCAGTCCGCGCCCTCTCGATGACCTCCTCCAATGGGGGCAGGGAGTGTAGAGCCTAGAGAAATGCCTACCACCGCCTGGCTGGTGTGCTGTGTTTCCTGTCCTCGGATCCTTTATCCTAAGTGAAGTCAATGCCAAGTGTGGCCTATTATAGTTATATGAGTCCAAATGTTTAAAAGAGCCTGAAAAGGGGTGCCTGGGTGGCTCAGTTGGTTAAGCGACTGCCTTCAGCTCAGGTCATGATCCTGGAGTCCCGGGATCAAGTCCCACGACGGGCTCCCTGCTCAGCGGGGAGTCTGCTTCTCTCTCTGACCCTCTTCCCTCTCGTGCTCTCTGTCTCTCATTCTTTCTCTCTCAAATAAATAAATAAAATCTTAAAAAAAAAAAAAAGAGCCTGAAAAGAATGCCAAAGTAGGCACTGTAACCTAGAAATGGTGAGCAGCTCAGGATCAGTCTCACCCTGAGAACCCATATTGGGCTTTCTAAATAATATTTATTTAAAGGAAATGGCTGATTCCACTGGGACAGCAAAAGTACAGGATGAACCTGGAACCTCTTGTCATACAGGAAAACAGGACCACTTGAAGATGACTACGTTCAGGTCAGGGAACTCAGGAGCTTGTATGGAGAAGCTAGGATTTGCTTATGTGAAGAGATAGGGTATAAAGGAGGTATTGGGTATGTGAGGATTCATTATGTCATTTCCTCTAAATTTGTATTTCTGGAATTGTCCATAATAGAAATCTAAAAATAATAAAATAAGAAGTGGCTGTGCCAATTTCTATTCCCTCCAGGAATTGTAGAACCATAATTATAATTTAAAGTGGCTGCACAGAGTTGAAGTAGTATAAATTATTTATACATCCTTCTATTATTTTAAATATATTTTTATTTTTATTTTTTTTAAAGATTTTATTTATTTATTTGACACAGAGAGAGACAGCTAGAGAGGGAACACAAGCAGGGAGTGGGAGAGGGAGAAGCAGGCTTCCCTCAGACCAGGGAACCCGATGCAGGGCTCCACCCCAGGCCCTGGGATCAGGACCTGAGCTGAAGGCAGACGCTTGACCACTGAGCCACGCAGGCGCCCCCTAAATATATTTTTTAAAGACAAGTTGTTATTTAGGTTGGGAGTTTGAAAACTTTGAGCGTAAAAAGACCACATTGTAAAAAACTGCAGAGACCTAATGTCCAATGAAGTTAAATGCATAAGTAGTTGAAAAACTAGCTTTAACAAATGAAGAGCTAAGGTTGAGAGAGAATTTCAATTCTGTTCAACAGAATAAACCAGAGGAACCACACTGGCCATTGTGGGAAGCATGCACCTCTGAACTCCCTATTCTTTCCTCTGGGAGCAGAGATGGGGCAAACCAACCACCGTGCGTCCCCAGAAAGACCAATTCTACAGTCTAGAGGCAAGGCAACCTTCCTGCCTCTACATACCACTCTTAGGGCAAGTCCTCACTCCGCCTCGCCACAAGGGGTCGCTCTGAGACAACAGCCTAAGGTGAGTTAAGCCACCGGGAGAAGAAGGGTCACTCCTCCCACTGGACGCGCCAGGGTTACTAAGAACTACTGTTCCAAAACCTCTTCTCATCTGTTCAGTGCCCCTGAGGAAGTTGTGCTGGGACACAGGCGGACGGCAGCGCTGGATCTGAGTGCCCTCCTCAGACAGTGTAGATGCTGGTAAGCCCCACGCTGTGGCTCAGTTTGCACCGGGTCACCCAGATGCCCTCAGCCCATGGGATAGCCCCCCCCCCACACACAATGCCACTTGCTATCCTTCGGCCCCTTCTTTTATCCATCCCACCCCCCATCTTCCATCTCCTTGTGGAGCAGCCCCAGGGCCCTAGCAGAAGGGTCTCTGTGGTTGAAGGCACCAGCCTTGAGGTCTACTCAGTTACTGGAAAGCAGCTTTAAAAAATAGAAATAGCCATGGTAAATACTGTGGTCAGAGCCGTCAAACCACAGTAAGGCCAACTTCTCTTTCTTGAAAACTCATTTCTGAGAAGTGGTGTGTTTCCAGTGGGGGAAAACTCCAGTTCCTAAAGGTGCGGAAGAATCTTGTGGTGGATGATGGCCCCACTTTATCTGACCTTGCCTGACTTGTCAGCAGGAAACCGATTTCATAGCCAAATTGGGCCTTTTCTGGATGTGCAACTGCTGCCTAATACATATCTTTTAAATCAAATTTACTCTTGCTTTAGCTCCTTGATTTTTTGGGGTAATGGAAACATACAATTACAATCATGCTGAAAAGCATTTGCTTCTAGAAAACTTCAATGTCTGGTTTTTAGAATGAAATGGGCTTTACTTCTTACGCCGTTCTTCTTCTGCCTGTTAAAACACTGGATGGCCTACCCTGGGAGCACAGATTACGGAGTAATTATTATTTTGGTTCAACACATATAACAGGGAAGAAGCACAAATGGATAGGACTGTATTTTAGATAAAACAAAGTGTTCCTCTGCCAGGCCTTTTAGGTCTTTTTCCTCTCCTGCTGCTTTAACAAATGCCACCCCTATTGTCCAAATACTGTGACTCTCTAAGCCTGTGAAGAGAAAATGTGGTTTTATGTGCTCTTTCCCTGCCTTGACATTGATCTCTTGTCATTCTCCCCAAACTCATCTGGTATCTTTCTCTGCCTACTTTGAAGAAAAGCTCCTCTTGGTCCTCCTAACCTTTTACTATAGATGTTCTGAAGACATCAAGAGAGACCTGGGTGCTTTCCTTTTTTTTTTTTAGTTCTGTCTCTTGGAGAGGTGAACATTTTATGTACAGCATCCATGGGCTCAAATCTCTCATACCCTCTATAAAATTCAACCAGACGAATATTTATCAAGTGTCTACAGCAAGCAGGAATCTATCAGGAATAAATTTGGCTGCAAGTCACAGAAAAACTAACCTATAGAGGCTTAAAAAAACAAGATTCATTTTTCTCATGTAACAAAAATTCAGGAGACATGCAGCTTCTGGAATTGGTTCAGTGGCTGATTTGGATACTATTACGGATAACATCTGTGATTGTTTTGCCATTTCCTCGTGAGTTCAAGGTAACTTGAACGGCTCCATATTCATCCATATGAATCCATATTCGAGGCGGGGAGAAGGATGAGGGACCATGCTAGCATCGTCTGTGCTTGATATTAGGAAAGCACAAGATTTTCCAGAACCTCCCAACAGACTTTTGCTAACATCTCCTTGGCAGGACTGTGTCACATGGCCACTTTTAGCTGCAAGGGTAACTGGGAAAGCAACCATTTAGCTTTTCCCATCCCAAATGTAGAGTCCAGGAAAGAAGGAAGTGGGGAGTGGGCATTGGGTTAGCCAAACTACAGTGTCTACAATGAGACCCTTCCAACTATATTTGGAAAAGTAAATGTCATCAAGGAAGTCCAACATCCAAACATCAGGAGTTTTGGAGGAGAAAACAGAAAAGCAGAAAGGATGGCATCATCAATAAAATGCTTTAAGATCTCCCAGAATCGAACGATGGAAGTTTACAGGTTGAAAGGCTCAACTAAGTGCCTAGCACAATGGATGAATATCATATATTATTGCGAAATTTCAGAACTCTGGGGTCAAAGAGAAGATCCTGCAGGCTTCCGGGGAGAGAGAGAGAGAGAAGGAAAAAACAGTCCACAAAAAAAGGATCAGGAATCAACACTGGAAGTTAAAAGAACATTGGAAGAATGCCTTTAACAGTGGAAGCTAAAAGGAAATGGAGAAATGACTCTAAAATTGAATAAAAATAATTTACAATCTAGAACTTTATGCCCAAAGCATTAATCAACTGTGAAGGTAAAATAAAGATATTTTTAAACATGCCAGGCTTCTAACTTGTTATTTCTCATACTCTTTCTCAGAAAGTTACTGGATCTCAGAAAGTTACTGGAGGATGTGTTTCAGCAAAATGAGGGAGTAAACCAAGAAAGAAAAAAGGCAGGGATGGAGAAACAGGAGACCCAAGAGGGGTGAAAAGTGAAGGGAATCCAGGATGATATTGAAGGGATATTACAGGATGACAGTTGTGTAGGAGGCACAGAGGATGACCAACCTGCATCTGAGCAAGTCAGAGGCTCTGGGAGACAGTTCCTCAGAAAGATGAAATTTATAAAATGCCTGATGTGAATACATGTCTTGAGATTTAAACAACTGGAGGAGAATTTAAGAATGGATTGCTGAAAAGTTCATAGACAGCTAATAAAATACTAACCAAGTAGGGTGCCTGGGCGGCTTAGTTGGTTAAGCTCCTGCCTTTGGCTCAGGTCATGATCCCTCCTGGGATCGAGCCCCACATCAGGCTCCCTGCTCAGGTTCTCCCTCTCCCTGTACCCCTCCCCCTGCTTGCACGAGTGTGTGCTCTCTCTTTCAAATAAATAAAATCTTAAAACCAAGTAAAAAATAAAGATAATTATTAACTCAAGGTAATAAAAGAAATGTACAAGAAAGGAAAAATAGTCATAGTTTGTTACATGGCTCAGCTCTGCGTGACATACAAAATCATAATGTAAAAAATGAATACTGATTTAAACAAAATTATGATATAACCATATCGGGTTGGTAGGGGAACAGAAATCTGAGTGCGGCAGGAAATGGGGGCGGGGGGAAGGGCATATGTCTTCACTTGTCATGGTACGAAGATGACAGCTGTATCCCAAACCAAAAATCAAGAAGTAGTAATCCAAGCATTCTAATTAAAGATACAGAGGCAAATACCAAAAGAATCAGTTCAAAGAGTTAAAAGAAGTTGTATATGGGGCTGGGAAATGGAAGGAGGGAGAAAAGAGACTGTTGTTTTTCCTAACAGATCTTATCAAACTATTGGACTCATTAAATCACCACTATGTCTAACTTCAAAACAAAAAAAGTAAAAAGAGAAAGAAAAAAGTTGACACTCATATAATTCAAGTGGACTTTCTTATTATAAGTATCTTAAGATTTAAGTAAAATCTTACCTGGGTCAATTAACTTAATGGAATACAAATGGAATCACATTATCACAAAGGGTTAACTATCACGTACCCATTTAATGCAGTGATTCTCAACCCTGGCTGCACAACTCTGGTTGGTCGCACCAGGAGAATCACCTAGAGAACTTTTAGAACCTGCTCAAGCCACACCTCATCTAAGCCAATCAAACGGAATCTCCAGAGCCAGCAGGGGCATCTCTAGTTTTTTG
This sequence comes from Eumetopias jubatus, assembly GCF_037043125.1. Taxonomy (NCBI): domain Eukaryota; kingdom Metazoa; phylum Chordata; class Mammalia; order Carnivora; family Otariidae; genus Eumetopias; species Eumetopias jubatus. The sequence continues at coordinate 93,123,546 of NW_028274813.1, forward strand.
CTTTTTTTTAATAAAGTACTTCAGGTGATTCTAAGGTGTAACAAGATTGAGAACAACTGGTCTCATGACCACCTGAGGAACATGTTTTTAAAAACTTGCCCTGGGGCGCCTGGGTGGCTCAGTTGGTTAAGCGACTGCCTTCGGCTCAGGTCATGACCCTGGAGTCCCAGGATTGAGTCCCGCATTGGGCTCCCTGCTCAGTGGGGAGTCTCCTTCTCCCTCTGACCCTCCCCCCTCTCATGCTCTCTCTATCTCATTCTCTCTCTCAAATAAATAAATAAAATCTTTTAAAAAAATAAATAAAAAAATAAAAACTTGCCCTGACATTTCCTTTCAATGCAGCTCATATGATACTTAATCAGTGGCACACCATCTACTGAAGAGTTTGGCTCCATTGCAGAAGAAGGAGGTGATGTGGAAGATGAAAGTGGAGGCTGACATGCATACCCAGCCCGGAGGCAGGACTGGATCGGGCTAGCTAGGCTGCATGGAGAAGTCAAGGTCAGTGTCACCACAGTCCTAAGGTCAGGAGAACGGTGATCTCCACAGTTTCAACACCAGATTAGGGTTGCAGGGTGCAGACCACAGATTTATTTACTTTCTTTTTCTTGCATTTTCAACTCCTCCTGAAAACCAAATGCTGGAAGATTTCCTCCTTACCAGGTGATTGGAGCAAAAGTTAGTGACCCCCTGAAAACACAAACACATAAGATCAAGCCTTCAAAACCACTATTTTTAGCAGATGATAAGTGCACCTGATGACCCATTACAGTCCCCTACCTGTGTTTGGCTGCCAGACCATTTTTGATTAGTCTTGGAGGCGGGATGGCTTCATGATTCATCAGGTCTGCATCCTATTAATTAAATATTTATTTATTTATTTATTTATTTATTTATTTATTTGAGAGAAACAGAGACAGGAGTAGGGGGAGAGGCAGAGGGAAAGAATCTCAAGCAGACTCCCCACTGAGTGGGGAGCCTGACTCAGGGCTCCATCTCACAACCCTGAGATCATGACCTGAGCTGAAACCAAGAGTTGGATGCTTCACTGACTGAGCCACCCAGGTGCCCCAGGTCTGCCTCCAATTTTTAAGAACATATTTTATGGACAAGCTTTAGGTCAGCAGCAATGTCCCACTCGGCATTCTTCATAAATCAAATGCAGAAAACCCTTGGAGGCAAGATGCACCAGGATATCCAGGGCTGTATCAAGAGCTCAAGGTCGGGGCGCCTGGCTGGCTCAGTCGTTAAGCGTCTGCCTTTAGCTCAGGTCACGATCCCAGGGTCCTGGGATCGAGCCCCACACTGGGCTCCCTGGTCCGCGGGAAGCCTGCTTCTCCCTCTCCCACTCTCCCTGCTTGTGTTCCCTCTCTCGCTGTGTCTCTCTCTGTCAAATAAACAAAATCTTTAAAAAAAAAAACTCAAGGTCATTATCATTACACTCCAAATCAAGAGTAATGGCCTCAGATCTCAGCTCTTAGGATGTAGTTTTGGCAGTTATGGGGTGCCCTTACCTAAGGCATAGGATAGAACCTTGCTTGTAAGCAAAATAGAGTTCCATCTGCCTGAAGTATAAACTCCCCCTACTTTCCTCTCGGCTTTGCTAGATTTCTCTGAGGCTGGCCCTGCAGCAGAAATGGAGATACACTTAGCAGTGTTGTAAGTGCTTTGTGCAGATTATCATCACCGAGGACTTTAGTTAAAAATGAGTCAGGTATCAAGGTAGAAGGCTCATGCTGGGATAGCACTAGGTTAAATACCCACAGGACAAAAGGGACTCTGGAAAAGATGTGAGGGAGGGCTGCTGGGCGGCTGTACAGGCGATGGTGGTGCCAGATGGCTCTCCTTCCCGATTTCTCTTTTCTCTTTATTCAACCCTCCTATGCCAGCCACCTCTGCTGCTTGCCCTCTCATCCTTTCCTGGGAAAGGACACAGGACCAGGCGGATTCTGGAGTGTTCCTGCATTCACACAGACCTCCAGCCTGGTATGTATGGCTGTCTCACCTGGCACTGAGGTCCACGGGGTCAGGGGACTGGGAAGAGTTCTGCCTTGCAGTCAGAGCACTCCTGGGTGATGTGCCCACCTGTGTCCTCTGTGCCTGCTCTACAAAGCCTGGGCCCTCAGTGGGGCCTCAGTGGCATGCTGAGCTCAGCAACGGTGGTAAAATGTAGCTCTGTGATGTTAGTGGTGTAGAGGGAGGCACTGCCTGGACCAGACTCAGGATCGCCTTATTAAACTGGCAATCGAACTTGGAAAGTTGTAGCTCATAGGTCATAAGCACCTCCCTAAGTATATGCCTAACCAGATGGGGACAGTAGTGCCTTGTTCTGGGTTTTTATAAACTGTGGTCACCAGCATTTTCAATTCCTTTGAATTTCACATGCTACTGGAAGAGGCGTGGCTGGGAAACATGAACAGATGCTCTTCATTAGCCCCTTGAGCAGAACGGGAACAGCAGCTGAAAGGCAGACAAATCAGGACGAAGGCCTCAGGGCACCAGCAGCTGAGTGTGGTGGGTTAACAGACGCACCCGTGGCTCTGTATGGGGCAGACGGAGGATGACAGCAGCCGACCTCCAACCTTGTCCAGGAGAGGTGTCCTACCCTCCAGCTGCAGGGATGGTAAGTCAGGATGGGTGGGGTCTGTGGCTCAGGAAAAGTCCAGGGTCAGGGGGCACAGGTCAGCAGTTCTATGTTAAAGGCACAAAGTGTGTTTTCCTCAGAGTCTCCTTGGCCAGTCCTCTCCCTTTCCCCTCTTCCCTTTTCCCCTGAGGTATAAAAGCTGAAGAGGGAACCCTCAGACATTGCTAATGAGAATGTTAGAAAGTGCAACTGCTGTGGAAAACAGTTTGGCGGGGCGCCTGGGTGGCTCAGTCATTGGGCGTCTGCTTTTGGCTTGGGTCGTGGTCCTGGTGTCCTGGGATGGAGCCCCACATCGGGCTCCCTACTCTGCGGGAGGCCTGCTTCTCCCTCCCACACTCCCCCTGCTTGTGTTCCCTCTCTCGCTGTCTCTCTCTCTCTCTCTGTCAAATAAATGGGTGAAATCTAAAAAAAAAAAAAATCCTTAAAAAACAAAAACAACAGTTTGGCAGATCCTCAAAATGTTCAACACAGAACTACCACATAACCTGTAATTTCACTCCTAAGATGTATACTCAAGAGAATTGAAAATCTGTCCACACACTTTGTAAAAGAATGTTTAAAAATATTCATTACTCATAATATCCAAAAAGTATAAACAATCTATGTCCATCAACAGATGAATGGATAAACAAAGTTGGGTAGATCCACACCATGGAGTATTACTCAGCCATAAAAAGGAAGGAAGCATTGATAAATGCTACAACATGGATAAATCTTGAAAACATTATGCTAAATGAAATCAGACACAGGAAATCATTTGTTGTATGATTCAGTTTATATGAAATGTCCAGGATAGGCAGATCTATAGAGACATATTCAGTTTATATGAAATGTCCAGGATAGGTAGATGTTCTGGTTGCTAGGGATTGGGGAGGAGAAATTGGAAGTGACCTCTTTCTGGGGAGATGGAAGGGTCTGGAATTTGGTAATGGTTCTGGCTGCTCATGTTGTAAATAAACTAAAAGCCACTGGGTTGTACACTTGACAATGGTTAAAATGGTGAATTTCATCTAAAACTTGCAAAAAATAATGGAAGAACAAAAAAACCTTTAACTTTTTTTAAAAGTTGCTATAAAAGTACGACTGGCAGATTTATTTTAGTAATGTTTTTAATTTCCAAAAACTTGTGTCACAGGAAGATTTTTAAATGGCTCGTGATGCCTCCAAATCTGAGGTATTAATGTTTACTTCAAAGTTTTATTCTAGATTCCTCTTTGCTGCTGCTGCTGCTTGGAAAGATTCTTTCTGCTGAGTTTGTTACTTCTGCCATGCAGTTAGTTTTCTTTCAAAGTTTGGTGATTCTTGGGGGTTAGCTGAGAGTTACTGATGAGGGTTTAGGTCAGTACTTCTTAATTCTGGCTGACAGTGAGAATCAGCTCGGAGTGTTGTAGCTAGCATGTAGGCCAACTACATCAGAACTGAGGGGGAAGAGGGAGGGGCGCTGGGCATTGGTACACAGTTCCCACAGGTGATTCTCTGTGTGCCAGGAGTTGAGAGCTACTAATTTAGAGCAACTGACGTGCTAGTTCTGGCCAAGTCTGAGTCCCTGCTTCCTGGTAGGCACTCTATCTCACGTGAGAGTAGGGGCCCAGGGATTCTACCCTAGGTGACTGTGGTGCCCAGGAAACATTCATCATCGGTGATTGTGGTGCCTGGCACACACTATCCTAGGTGATTCTCTGGATCCAGGAATCTTTAATTTAGATGATTGTGTGGGGCCAGAATCTCTGGGTGATTGTGGGGGCCCAAGAAAGTCTAATTTAGATGACTGGGAGGCCCAGGAAAGTCTACCCTAGTTGCTTGTGTATGCCCAGGTAACTCTGGTGATTGGGAAAATTCCTTAAGTCGATTGTGGGTATCCAGAAAACTCTACCTTAGGTGACTGTGGTCCAAACAAATGATACCTTGATTGATTGCAGATGCCCAGGAAACTATCTTCAATGATTTCAGGGTGCAGGAACTCTTAGATCATTGTTAGCCTAGGAACTCTACCTCCAGTGATTGTGGACCCCAAAAACTCTACCTTGGGTTATAGAGGGGGCAAAAGTAATTTTACCGTAGGTGTTTCTAGGGCTCTGGAAAGTCTACCTTTCATGATGGTGCAGGGCAAGGAGGCTCTACCTTACGGTATGTAGTCAGGAGACTCATCTTAAGTGATGGGGGGGAGGGGGAAGGAATCTCTGGTAGGTGTTGTGGGGACCCCAAACACACAACTTAAGGTGATCTAGGCAGCCCAGGAAACTCCACCTTAGTTGACTATAACAGACACAAGAAATTCTAACTTAGGTGATTGGTGGGGAGGGCAGGAAGAATCTCTCAAATGACTGGGGTCCCAGAAAACACTCCTTTGGTGATATTTAGGGCCCAAAAAGCTATAGGATTATAGGGGGCCAAGATTCTTACTTACCTTGAGGTGATTATGGCGGAGGGGGGGGTCTGAGAACACTATCCTGGGGGATTTGGAGGGCAAAAAAACTCCAGATTACTTGATTGGCATAAGTGGAACACAATCTTAGGTGATTCTGGACACCCAGGAAAGTCTCCCATAGGTCCCAGGTAACTGGTTTATAGGTGATTATTGGGAGTGGAGGGAGGTTGGGTGTGGGACAGGTATTTGTACATTAGGTGACTGTAGGGGTCAGGAAACTATACCAATGTGTGATTGCACATGCCAAGAAAACCCCATTTAGCTGTTGATGCTGTCCATGAAACTGTACATTAGGTAATTGTGGGGAAAATGGGTGCTTTTAACTCAACCCTTTGGTGATGAGGGGCCAGGGTTCTTCTTCATAGGTGATTGTGGGTGCCAAGGTCACTGTGACTTTGGTGATTGTGAGTACCAGGACTCTCTAGTTAGGTGGTTGTGTGTACTCATGAATCTCTATATTAGATGATTCAAGGGCCTAGGAACTCGAGCTTAGACAATTGTTGGAGACAGATGATCCCAAACTGAGGTGACTGAGAAGGTCTGTAAATGCTAGTTTTGGTTATTGTAGGTGGCCCAGAAAATGTGGCTTCAGTGATTGTGGGAGCCCCAGGAAAGACTTGCTGGAGTGATTGTGGGCATCCAGGAAATTGAGGCTGAGGTGATGGTGTAGGGAGAGGAACACTACCAAAGTTGATGTGGGGTACCAGGTAATTTACTTCAGGTGATTCTGGATGCCCAGGAAACTAAGTTTTTTGAAGTCAGGAAATTCTAATTTAGGTGATTATGTACCATTAAGGGAGAATTTATGTGAATCTGGGGTCCCAGGAATCTTCCATAGGTGAATGTAGGGGCCCAGGAAACTCTAGCTTTCGTGACCGTGGGAGAACGGGAAGCTGTACCTCAGGTGACTGTGGGAGCTAGAATAATCTACTTTAGTTTGAATGTGAGGGTTAAGATAGTATACATAAGATGATCGTGTGGGGCCAATATCATGTGCCCTAGGTAACAGTGGGGGCCCAGGAAACTCTAGCATAGACACAGGGGAAGAGGCTGGTCAGGAAATTCCTCCATAGGTGATTGTGGGAGATAGGAATATGTGGCTGAGTTACTGATGAGTCAGCACATTCCAGGTTAAGATGCCTATGGAGAAGCAGAAAAGTCTACCTGAGATGATGTTGGGCTCCAGAAACTCGATGAGAGGTGGTTGTGGCTCAAACTCTAGCTAAGATGATTGTGGGTATCCAGAAAAGTCTAATTTAAGGGGTTGTCAGGTCCCAAGGAATTCTATCATAGGTTATAGAACCCAGGAAACTCTACCTTTAGAGATTGCAGGGACCCAGGATATACCTTAGGTGACTATGGGGCCCCAGAAGTTCTACCTTATATGATTGTGGGTGGTCAAGATAATGTACCTTATGTGAATAGGTGACCCCAAACATTCTACCTGATGTGTCTGTGGAACCCCAGGAGTGTCTACCTTGGGTGATTGAAGGTGCCAAGAAAACTATTTTGGGGGCCAGGAAACCATACCTTAGTGACTGTGTGGGGCTTAGGCAGTTTTCCCTTAGGTGTTATGGGGCCCCAAGAAACACTACCCTAGAAATTATAGGTCTAGAAACTCTATAGAAGTGATTGTGGGGGTCCAGAGTGATCTACTTTAGATGATTGTGGTGGGCCAGGTACCTCTAGTTTAGGTGACTGAGGGGCCCAGGAAACCGAACCTTGGTGTTTAGATCGAAGCCAATGCTGCCAGATTGATTGTAGGGGGTCCAGGAGATTGTAGTTTTAGGTGATTTTAATGGGCAGCCAGGACATACTCAGCTTAGTTGATAAATTGTTGGGGCCCAGAAAATTCACCTTAGGCAATTGTAGGGGGTCCAGGCAACTGCAGCTTAGGATATTTCATGGGGGTGGGGGGAGAAAGGGGTCGAAAACTAGACCTTAGGTGATTGTGGGTGCCCAGAAAACTTGACCTTAAGTCTTTGAGGGAGATAGGGAGTAAATCTTAGTGATTTTTTTTTTTTTTGCAATACCCCGCCCCCCATTCTACCTTTGGAAATACTGGAGGTCCTGGAATTTCTACCTTAGGTGTTTGGGGACCCAAGAATGTATACTTTAGGCAATCTCGGGAGTCCGGGGAACTCTCAGGGGTAGTAGGCGCCAGGATTTCTACCTTAGGGGATCATGGTGGTCAGGAAACCATACTGTAGTGACTGTGTGTGGGGATCAGGAATGTATCCTCTAATGATTTGGGGTTATCAGGAAATTTTACTTTGGGTCATCTAGGGAACCCAGGAAACTCCCTTAGGTGACATTGGGGTCCCAGAAAACACTCCTCTAGGTGATCTTCAGGACCCAAGAAACCCTGTTAAGGGGGGGATGGTGGTATTCTCACCCGTAGGTGATTTTTGGGGTCTGAAAACTCTTAGGGGATTTTGGGGGCCCTGGGCACTCGGTTGGTATCGGCCATCAAGGAAACACAATCTGATGACTGTGGGCACCTAAAACCATCTGCCTTAGGTGATGGTGGAATCCCCTGAAACTTGATCTTAGGTGGGGATGGGGGGAGGTTGGGTGGGGGACAGGCATCTCTACATTTTGTGATTGTTGGGGTCAGGAAACTATGCTTTAATGTGATTGTGGGTATCCAGGAAACTCTCCTTAGTTGATTGTGCTGTCCATGAAACTGTACATGAGGTAACTGCAGGGAGGGTAGGAGTCCATGAACTCTACCTTCTGGTGATGAGGGGTCAGGGTACTTTTTCATAGGTGATTGTGGATGACAAGGTCACTGTGACTTTGGTGATAGTGGGGGACCCAGGAAACTTTAGCTTAGGTGATCCTGGGGGCTCAGGATTCTCTACTTAGGTAGTTGTTTGTGCTCATGAACCTCTACATTAGGTGTCCTGGGGGCCCAGGAAGCTAGAGCTTAGATGATTTTGGGGGGTGGATTATTGTAACCTTACGTGATTTCAACTCTGGCTTTAGTGATTGTGGGGGGCCGAGGAAAATACAGCCTCAGTGATTGCAAGGGGCCCCATAAAGTTTAGCAGAGGTGATGGTGGAGGGCCATTAATAGAGACCCTTCTGTGATTGCGTGGTCCCAGGTATACTCCATAGGTTGATTTGGGGTTCCAGGTAACTTACTTTAGGTGATTCTGGATGCCCAGGAAACTCTGAGTTCCTCTGTAGCCAAGAAACTCTACCTTAGGTGATGATGGGGGCCATTAATAGAGACCCTTCTGTGATTGTGTCGTCTCAGGAATCTTCTGTAGGTGAATGTGGGGGCCCAGGAAACTAGCTTTTTTGAGTGTGGGGCACAGGAAGCTGTACCTTAGGTGATTGTGGGAGCCAGAATAATCTACCCTAGTTGAATCAACTCATGTGAGGGGCCAGGAGAGTACACTGGAGATGACTCTATCATGTACCCACCCTGCAACAGTGTGGGCCCAGAAAACCTACCTCATGTTTCTGAATGAGACCGGATACTAAGCTTTAGTGATCTTCCAGCCCACTCAAACTTCTTGAAAATAATGAGGGCCCTAGAAATTCTAGGGGATTGCAGTCAGTAATTTGTACCTTAGATGATTTGGGGAGACCAGAAAACTATTTCTTAGGGGTTTGTGGGTTGCCAGGAATTCTACCTTAGGGGATCGTGGTATTGTGGAAACTGTATCTTAGTTCATCGTATGTATGGGCCAGGATACATTTCCCAGTGATTTGGGGTCTCAGGAAATTCTGCCCTGGGTAATATTGGGGGCCCAGGATACTTTCTCTTAGTTGATTATGGAGGGCTCAAGAAATTCTACCTGAGGTGATTCTGGGAGCCCAGGATACTCCAGTGCTTAATCAACTAAGGCTAAGTTTCCTAGTCCCCCTAGATCACCCAAGATAGAACATTCCAGGCCTCCACCCACAATTAACTAAGGTGTTCTCCTGGCCTCCACATTTTTCTGAGTTTCCTGGGTTTCCCTAATTGCATAAGGTACACATTCCTGACTCCCCCAAACACCTCAGGTATAGTTTCTGGGGTCCTCAATATTTCTGAAGGCAGAATTTTTGGCAGCCCCCAAATCACAAAGGTTTACCCTGTGTATTTCAAAGAACTAAGGTCGAGTTTCCTGGGCACCCAAGATTACCTACCTAAGGTCAAGTTTTCTGGTACCCCCACCATATCCTAAGCTACAGTTTCCTGTCCCCCCCCCGCCCCACCAATACCCAAAGTGAATTTCTTGTCCCAACAATCAACTAAGCAGGGGTGGAGTACATCCTGGCTCTCTTTAATCACCTAAGGTAGACTGTTAGAAGTCCCCAACATTCTTCTAAAGTAGTGTCTTGACTTCACAAAATCACCTAAAGCTGTAGCCTCCTGGGCCCCCACAATCAATTCTGGTTGCAAAATCACCTAATGTACAGTCTCCTGGGTACCCCCACTTACACAGGTTTTCATGGGCCCCCACAATCACTTATATAGAATTTTGTGGGCCTAGACTTCCTAGGGTAATGTTTCCTGGAATCCCAGCATACCTAAGGGAGAACTGCTTAGGTCCCATAGAATCATTCCCCTATTGTTTCCTGGATTCCACAATGAACTATACTGGACGGTCCTTGGCCCTTTTAATCACCTAGGGTAGAGTTTCCTGGGGGTCTACAAACACATCAGGTAGAGTGTCTGGGGCCCCCCAATTCACAAGGTATTGTTGGGCAACCCAATCATATAAGGTAGAGTTACTAGGGCCCCACAATCATGTAAGATAGTGTTACTGGTTCCTCAAAATCACCTGATTGTTTTCTGTGCCCCTATAATCCCCTAAGTTCAAGATCTTTGTTCTAAATATTTACTAGAGAATTTCCTGCCCCTCCATAAAAAAAGATTTTCCTGTGTTCCCACAGTCACCCAAGGCAGAGTTTCATTGGCCCCCAATATTTACCTAAGCTAGTGTCTTGTGGCTATACAAAATCACCTCCAGCTACAGTTTCCTCACCCCCACATTAATTCTTATAGCATTTGTTTGGATAAAATCACCACAGTTGTGTCTTTGGGCCTGATAATTGCCTAAGATGCGGTTTCCTGGGCCCACAACAATTGCCTAACAAGGTATAGTCCCCTCCCCCTCCCCGCCATTGCCTAATATAGTGTCTTGGGTCCCTGACCATCGTTTAGGGTACACTCTCCTGCGCCCAAACAATTACTTAAGCTAGAGTTTCCTGGACCCCCACAAGCACCTATGATATGGAAACAACCCAAGTGTTAATCAATAGACAAATGGATAAAGAAGTGCTTCTATATATATAATGAAATAGTACTCATCCGTAAAAATGACTGAGATCTTGTCATTTGTTAACAACTTGGATAGACCTAGACAATATCATGTGTGGTGAAGTAAGTCTGACAGAAAAAGACAAATACCATAGTATTTTACCTATATATGGAATCTAAAACACAGAACAAATAAGAGAAGCTCATATCACAAAGAAAAATCTTGTGGTTGCCAGAAGGTAAGGAGCTGGGTGGGTGGGTGGAATATGTAAGAGGGGATTAAGAGGTACAAACTTCCAATTACAAATAAGTCATGGGGTAAAAACTATAGCATACAGAATATAGTCAATATTGTAATAACTTTGGCAAGTGGTAACTACACTTATCTGGTGAGCATTATTTGGTAATGTATATAAATGTTGAATTACTACATTGCACACCTGCAACTAATATTGTATGTCAACTATAAAACTTTTTGAAAGCAATACAGAAGGGAAGGGTCAGAAAGAGACCAAGTGTGGGTTGGCTTGTACATAACATGGTGTAAGGCCAGAGATTTGAGCCAGATACTGATGGCCTAGACCCTTGTGCATTAAGCAATCTGAACTGCTTTTGGAAACTGGGGTCACCATTGCAGTATTTAAAGCTGGGAAGCTTGATGCATCAACTGGCCGGCCCTTTTTTTTCTTTTAAAGATTTTATTCGAGAGAGCGTGTATAAGCAGGGGGAGCAGCAGGATGCCTACTGAGCAAGGAGCCTGATGTGGGACTCGAGCTGCGTGGACCCTGGGACTCAGGGTCCTGGGATCATGACCTGAGCTGAAAGCAGGCACCTAACCGACTGAGCCACCCAGGCGCCCTTGACTGGCTGGCTTTTTAAAGAAAGAGCCTCCTCATTGTAACATGGAGGGCCTTGCGAGGAGAGTGTTGCTTAGGCTGCAGTTCAAAGAGGATGAGGGATTGACAGTTAAGTACTGAATTCTGTCATCCCCACATTTACATAGAGCAGTCCTAACTCCCAATGTGACTGCATTTGGAAAGTATTATCTCTTAAGTCCCTAACATTAAATGAGATCATGAGGGTGGGGTTCTAATCCAATAGGACTGGTACCTTGATAAGAACATGGATACAAGAAATGCATGCAGTGGGACGCCTGGGTGGTTTAGTCAGTTAAGCACCTGCCTTCGGCTCAGGTCATGATCTCAGGGTCCTGGGATGGGGCCCCGCATCGGGCTCCCTGCTCAGCGGGAGGCCTGCTTCTCCCCCTGCTGGCCACACCCCTTCCTTGTGCTTACGGGCACCCTTTCTCTCTCTCTCTCTCTCTCTCTCACACCTCTGACAACTAAAATCTTAAACAAAACAAAACAAAAACGCATGCCGAGAAAAGTTCCTGTGAATGATGTGAGGTTATAGGCGAACAGTTACCGTTGGTGCAAAATGATGCTTTTTATTATAGCATGGGGCCAGGGCCCAAAGGCAGAAAGAGCTTCACTTTTGCTGAATGAAGCTGGTGGGTATATGCTCAGTGCAGGGAGTATTAGATCATAAATGTCTTTTTCGAATTTCTACTCGAAAAACTACCACGATTTCTCTGGTGCTTATCATTCAGCTTGATATTAACTATCTGTGAGATGTACAGGCAGCCCTGAGACCCTTTAAAAATATAGCAGCCAGTTGAGGCGCCTGGGCCGCTTAGTTGGTTGAGCATCCAACTCTGGGTCTTAGCTTAGGTCTTGATCTTAGGGTCCTGAGTTTGAGCCCCACAATGGGCTCCATGCTGGGCATTGTTGGGTAAAGATGAACATTTTTATTTTGCTTCTATCCCTCATTTCCCTCCGACCAGTTTTTGGTCCTCAGATCTTTAAGGCTGTTGAAGGATGAAGGGCTCATCTTATGTAACTTCTTCAAGTGAATAGGGGTTGTAGAGTTGTCTCTACCTATGGACTAAAATTGTCTCTATAAGTAACTATTATGGAGGGCCATTGCTGTAGAGTCCAGAGGGAACATCGGGGTGGATTTATTGAATACTAAGGATCATTTTTCAGCTGGGTGAAGGAGTCAGGAACTGTCTGCATGTATCTGGACAATAGAGAACAAAGTGAATAACACATTGTGATTATTATAGTGAAAATAAGAAGAGCAATGTGAAGACCCTTTAGCATGGACTACATGGTCCACCTCCTGACCAGGAGTGTAAACAATCATTAAGTGACCATGCAGGGTCTTTGAGAGCACCAATTTGATCATTCACATCAGTAAGTAACCCTGTTATATTTTTGTTATAATCTGAAATGTAAACAGCATTCTGCTTTAATAATGACATGTTCCTCCTTGTGCTGTTTTTAAGACATCTAATGCCATTCTATTTTGTAGAATGCTTTATGAATTTGGGTCATTTCAGTGTTTAATAGTGTAATGCTATTTTGAGAGTCATTTAAGGCCTTAAATATGCATTTATCAAGGGCTTCCATGTGCCATATGACATTTTCTAAACCTGCTAGAAGAAAAATAGAGGTCAGATGTCTGGACCCAGTGGAACACGGGTCTTGTCTGTCAGTGCTGGGAGCCCATCTGTGGGTTGGTATATTCAGTTAAAATTTTGATAGTATGAAGGTAAGAAAAAGGCCTCTTATGGCCTTGAGCATCCCATGTAATATTTTCCATAGGCTAGCAAGAAACTTTAGTAACGGACATATCCCTGTACGTGCTGGTATTGAGGTGATGCATCATATCGGCTATGTATTGATACAATTGCTCCTCTGTACCATGTAATGGAGAAAACCACTAAGGGAGGCTTGAAGTGCTTGCTGGACTTGTGGCTTACTGCCCATATCAAGGTTGGTTGTGTAGCTCAGCAAAATGTGCCCATTGTAAAAAAAAAAAAAAAAGTTACCAATTAGGTACGGTATGCATGTCTGCTAAAACTTTGGATACATTGGCAGAGTTGTCTGGGATAGATGCACAACATTTAGTCTCAGTATTAGCATAATAATTTTCTCTTTGATTTGCAGTCAGGATATCAATGGCCATTAGGTTTTGGAGGGCCACTTTTCAAATTTGTGGGTGGCTTCATGTTGGGTTTGGTTAAAAGTGGCCCCAGTAGGCTTGGCTAAAAGCCTGTAGTTATAATTTTACATTGATAGAGGTACCTCCTGGAACAAACAGGGGTGAGGGATAAAATCAGCAAGAAGCCCCTTTGCCTTATGTCTAGCCTTAGCAATAGCTTAGTAATGAGGAATTGCGGGCAAGCGGGAGATGACCTGTCTCTGGAGAAGGGCATCCCCAAGTGCATTCTCCAATCTAGTTATTAAGGAAGGTGGGGCCATCCATTATCTCAACCATTTCATAGTTAGCTCCACGGAGTGGGGTATGCTCTCATTTTTAAGGAGTGATTTTGTTATCCCAGCCATAGAGAACTGATCAAGGTTATAGCGGAGTTACACAATTGTTAGGGAGTCCATCCCCTTGTTGTGCTGTCTAAATCACCATATGCCCATGGGGTCCTTTTTATTATCCCCATAGAAGAACAAGCAGGAAGATTGTTTACATATGAGCTGTTACGGCAAGCTCTCTGAAGTTTACCTCAAGTTGTCTAGCTTAGGCAAACAACAAACATTTAAAGACAAAATTAGAATCGAACATCCATAGGGATACATCGGAACAGTTTTTCTTTCTAAATTCACCCTTATTTCCAGAAATAGCCAATCAAAACTAATTCATGTTAAAACAAGTCCAGTTTTAACAAACTTGGCCTATTTACATAAGCTCAGCAAGAATAGTGACTGACCATATACAGATCCTTATAAAAAGTTCCAGCAAAGCAGATTTTAAAGGAAGCTCTAGATTGAACTTGAGGCTAGAGACAAGCCAAATTCTTGCCGTCAGACTTGCCTGCAACACCTGTTGATTTGAGTGAATTCCTCTTCTTCAAATCCCCCAAATATCCTGAGGTTTCTGCACCTTCCAGGAAGGGACATTCTTTACTCACCTGGTAAGGCTGCTGGGAACTCTGCAAGCAAGGTATCAGGCCAACATTTCCAAGGGGGACCCATTGGCTCCATAAAGTCAACCTTAATTCCTTAAATCTGTCTGGTCATATCTGAGTCTATGCAAGTCTCTCTCAAATATGACATTCCAGTCAAAGCCTTGGTATGTAACCAATGTTTCCAAATGGTGTCCTGTTATGAGGAGAACAGCTTCTTATTGAACTTATGCAAATAACTGTAATTTCCATGGAAGAAAGAATACTCAGAGTTTCTAGATTTTGGAGGGTTGAGGTAGGGAGAAAAATTAAATGTTTTAAGTTGTTCACAAAGGGATATTTTATCCTTTTCCTAAATTCATTCAGACAACAAAAATTAACATAGGACTGAATGTGGCTTTCCCATTATTTCTGGAAATTCTCACCCAGTTCAGTTTTATGATTTTAAATATGTCAAAAACCTGTATTTGTCAAAAGCTCTTTTTATGAATCTCCTTGAAGATGACACATTTTGCAAGAGCATCAAAATAACTATAAATGAGGGTGCCTGGGTGACTTAGTTTAGTGGCTGGCTCTTGATTTTGGCTCAGGTCATGATCTCAGGGTTCTGAGATTGAGCCCTGCATCAGGCTCTGCGCTCAGCAGGGAGTCTGCCTGAGGATTCTCTCTCTGCCCCTCCTCCTGCTCACGTACTCTAAAATAAATAAATCTTAAAAAAAAACTATAAATGAAAAAACCCTCAAATGGACATGGTTAAAGACCTAAGAGTTCATTATAATGCATTTGACAAGGAAATCCAGTTATTTGTGACATTTCAATAATTTAAGTAATGGCCTTATACTAGGACATATTAAAACTTAAGGAATTTCGTATTTTCTAGACTAGTTATAGCATTTATCCATATAATACAACCTAAGGCTTATTGTTGGTTTGACAGTGCCTTCCAAGTAACTTAAGCCTAAGTAGTCAAATCTTGGCGGAGTCTGTTAAAACACCTCAAAGTTTTAAAGCATGTGCCTAAACAGGATTATAGGTTATACATTTAATATTTTTATCTCGGAAAAAATATTTTTAAGTTTTTATTTAAATTCCAGTTATTTAACATAGTGTAATATGTTTCAGGGGTACAACATAATGATTTAACACTTCCACATAACACCCAGTGCTCATCACAAGTGCACTCCTTAATCCCCATCACCTATTTAACCCATCACCCCACCCACCTCCATTCTGATAACTATAAAGAACAAACTGATGGTTAAGAATCTGTTTCTTGCTTGCTTCTCTCCCCCTTGTCCCTCCTTTGCTTGTTTTCCATAAACTCCACCTAGGAGTGAAATCATATGGTATTTGTCTTTATCTAAGTGACTTACTTCGCTTAGCATTATATTCTCTAGCTCCATCATGTCATTGCAAATGGCAAGATTTCATTCTTTTTTATGCCTGGATAATATTCCATGGTATATCTTCTTTATCCATTCATCAGTCAATGGACACTTGGGCTGTTTTAATATTTTGGCTATTGTAGATAATGCTGCTATAAATATTGGGGTTATGTATCCCTTTTTGAGCTACTATTTCTGTATTCTTTGGGTAAATACCTAGTAGTGCAATTGCTGGATCATCAGGTAGGTCTATTTTTAACTTTTTGAGGAATCTCCATGCTGTTTTCCAGAGTGGCTGCACCAGAAAAAGATAGACTTTAAAACAAAGACTGTAACAAGAGACCAGGAAGGGCATTACTATAATGACAACAAGTGGATATAACAATTGTAAATATTCACCCAATACTGGAGCACCTAAATACATAAACTATTAACAGACATAAAGAGAGAAATTGATGGTAATACAATAATAGTAGGGGTCTTTGAAACTCCATCAATGGATAGGTGATTAAGGCAAAAAATCAGTAAGGAAACAGTGTCATTGAAGGAAACATTAGACCAGATGGACATATGTTCAGATCATTCCATCCCAAAACAGAATATACAGTCTAAGAACATCTAAGAATGTTCTCCAGAATAGAACATAAATTAGGCCACAAAACAAGCCTCAATAAATTTAAGAAGACTGAAGTCCTAGCATGTGTTTTTCTGATCACAATGGTATGAAACTAGAAATAAATCACAGGAAAAACCGGAAAAAACACAAACATAGGGAGACTAAACAACCAGCCAATAGTTCAATGAAGCAAGCAAAGAAGAAAATAAAAAATACATGGAGGCAAATGAAAATGAAATGAAAACAATAGACCAAAATCTTTAGGATGCAGAGAAAGCAGTTCCAAGAGGGAGGTATATAGTGATAAAAGGCTCAAATAAACAATCTAACCTAGAAAAAGAAAGTTCCAGGGGAGTAAAGGAAATGATAATGATCAGAGCAGAAATAAATGAGACTAAAAAAGAGTAGGGAAAAAAAAATCAGCCCCCCTCCCCCAGAAGACCAGTGCAAACCCTGCCAACACCACATCTCTGGACACTCATGTTTTGTGGGACCTCCGCTCTGAGGGGGCAGGTGACCTTTCATAAGCACACTACTATCCACTTTGTTAAAACATGCTTCTCCCCTACTGGGAACCAAACAGTGCCCACAAAGGGCAAAGAGAACCTCTGCAGACAACTGGACTGGAGGAAGAAGACACCAAGACTCCACAGAGCATGTGTGGCACACATGGGAGACTCTGTGAAGTGTCAGGCCCTAGGGAACAGGGGACACTACAGGGCATTACTGGACCTATTCTTCATAAGGCTACTACCGCTAAGACCAAGAGAAGCAGCTGGCTTTCCTAACACACACACACACAAAACACAGAGCAACAAAAAGAAGAGACACAGAAATAGATCTCAGATGAAAGAATAGGATCAAATCATAGCAAGAAACCTAAGTGAAACAGATATAAATAATATGCCTGGTTGACTAGTTCAAGTGTGGTAACATCTGCATCATAGGGATGTTAGAAGAAGAAGGGGGACAGAAATTTGAAGAAATAGCTGAAATCTTCCCTAATCTGGCAAAGGTTAACAGAAATCCAAATTTAGGAGGCACAGACAGCCCTCAACAAAATCACCAAAGAAGGTCCACACTAAGACAAATAGCAATTAATATGGCAAAAAATAGTGATAAAAAAATTTCAAAGCAAGAGAAAAGTCAATTACATACCAGGGAAACTCCATAAAGCTATCAGTACGGTTTTCAGCAGTCACTTTGCAGACCAGAAGGGAGTGGCATGATATATTGAAAATGCTGACAGGAAAAAATCTGCAGCCAAGGATACTCGATTCAGCAAGTACATCACTCAGAATAGGAGGGGAGTTTCACAGACAAAAATGAAAAGCATTCATGACCACTAAACCAGCCCTGCAAGAAATATTAAAGGGGCCTGTTTGGAAAGGCCAGACTGAAAGTGACAGTACAAAGGTAGGAAACACAAAAGCAGTAAAAGTAAGTATTTCTGTAAAAAGCCAGTCAAGGGATTCATAAAAGGATGTAAAATATGACACCATATATGTAAAATATAGCGGGGAGAGGAGTAAAGAATATATTCATACTTATGTAACCATCAACTTTATAGACTGCTATAAGCAGAGGATGTTATATAGAAACCAAATGGTAACCACAAAAGAAAATCCAGTAATAGATATATTTGGATTCCTTTCTCTTTATTCTTTGCATATCATTAAAGAAAGCCAACAAACCATGAAAGAGCAAGAGAGGAAAGGATTAGAGAAAATCTATAGAAACAAAATGGCAATAAATACACATCTAATCAATAATTACTTTGAATGTAAACTAAGTGCTCCAGTCAAAAGGCATAGGGTGACAAAGTGAATAAAAAACAAAACCCATCATGATCCCAGTGTCCTGGGATTGAGCCCCACATCGGGCTCTCTGCTCGGCAGGAA
Source organism: Eumetopias jubatus (assembly GCF_037043125.1). Lineage (NCBI taxonomy): Eukaryota > Metazoa > Chordata > Mammalia > Carnivora > Otariidae > Eumetopias > Eumetopias jubatus. The sequence goes on from NW_028274813.1 coordinate 93,141,762, forward strand.
GCCTGCTTCTCCCTTTCCCACTCACCCTGCTTGTTTCTGCTCTCGCTAACTCTCTCTGTCAAATAAATAAATAAAATCTTTAAAAAAAAATCATAATGCTGCCTCCAAGAGATTCATTTCAAACCTAAACACAACTGCAATTTGAAAATGGAGGGGATGGAAAAGATTTATGCAAATGGATGTGAAAAGAAAGCTGGGGTAACAATATTTATATCGGACAAAATAGACTTTAAAACAAAGACTAACAGGAGACAAAAAAAGGACACTATATAATCATAAAGGGGACAACCCAACAAGAGGCTATAACAATTGTAAATATTTATGTATCCAACATGGGAACACCCAAATACATAAAAAAGTTAATAACAAACATGAAGGAAATAATCGATAGTAACACAATAGTAGTAGGGAATGTTAACATCCCACATACATCAATGGACAGATCATCCAAACAGAAAATCGGTAAGGAAACAGTGGCTTTGAATGATACTCTGGACAAGATGGATTTAACAGACATATTGAGAACATTCCATCCTAAAACAGAATACACATTCTTTTCAACTGCACATGGAGCATTCTCCAGAATAGATCACATATTAGGTCACAAAACAAGTCTGAATAAATTTTTAAAAATTCAAAGTCATACCATGTGTCTTTTCTGACCACAACGCTATGAAACTAGAAATCAACCTGAAGAAAAAATCTGGAAAGACACAAATACATGCAAGTTAAATAAGATGCTACTAAACAATGAATGGGTCAACCTAAAAAATTACATAGAAACAAATGAAAACACAATGCCCCCAAATCTTTGAGATGCAGGAAAAGCGGTTCTAAAAGGGAAGTTTAGAGCAATACAGGCCTACCTCAAGAAGCAAGAAAAATCTCCAACAACCTAAGTTTACACCTAAAAGGAACAAGAACAAAAACCCAAACCAAACACAAGGAAGGAAATAATAAAATTAGAGCAGAAATAAATGATATATAATCTAAAAATATAGATGAAACCAGGAGCTGGTTCTTTGAAAAGACCAACAAAATTGATAATCTTCTAGACAGACTCATTGAGAGAGAGAGGACTCAAAATCACAAAAGAGAAATAACAACACAACAGAAATACAACTGTAACAGAATATTAGAAAACCTATATGCCAACAAATTGGACAACTGAGAAGAAATGGATAAATTTCTAGAAATATAGAACTTACCAAAACTAAAGCAGGAAGAGAAAATTTGAACAGACCAATTACCAGCAATGAAAGTGAATTAGTAATGATAATACCTATTCTCAAACTGTTCCAAATACAGAGAAGGAAAACTTCAAATTCATTCTACAAGGCCAGTATCACCCAGACACCAAAACCAGATAAAGACACCACAAAAAAAGAGAACCACAGGCCAACATCCCTCATGAATATAGAAACAAAAATCCTCAACAAAATATTAGCAAACTGAATCCAACAGTACATTAAAAAAAAATCATTCAGCACGATCAAATGGGATTTATTCCTAGGATGCAAGGGTGGTTCAATATTGGCAAATCAATCAACATGATCACTTCAGTAGATGCAGAAAAAGCATTTGATCAAGTACAACATCCAACCATGATAAAACACTCAACAAAGTAGGTTTAGAGGGAACATAGCATAATAAAGGCCATATATGAAAAACTCACAGCTAAGACGAACCAGGAGAGATGATGGACTCTGAAAAACAAACTGAGGTTTCTGGAGGGGAGGAGGGTGGGGTGATGGGTTAGCCTGGTGATGGGTATTGAGGAGGGCACATTCTGCATGGAGCACTGGGTGTTATGAACAAACAATGAATCATGGAACAGTACACCAAAACAAATTATGTAATATATGGTGATTAACATAACAATAAAAAATTTAAAAAAAACCTCACAGCTAACATCATATTCAATGGGGGAAAACTGAGAGCCTTTCCCCTAAAATGGGGAACAAGGCAAAGATGTCCAGTCTCACTACTTTTATTTAACACAGTGCTGAATAGCCACAGCAATTAGACAACATAAAGAAATAAAAGGCATCCAAATTGGTAAAGTCGTAGAAAAACTATTTGCAGATGTTATGATACTATATATAGGAAACCCTGAAAACTCCAAAAAACCATTAGAACTGACAAATGAATACAGTAAAGTCACAGAATACAAAAATCAATGTACAGAAACCTGTTGCATTTCTACCCACTAATAATGAAGCAGAGAAAGTGAAATTAAGGAAACAATCCCATTTACAGTTGCACCAAAAACAATAAAATATCTAGGAATAAATTTAACCAAGGTGGTAAAAGACCTGTACTCTGAAAACCATAAAACACTGATGAAAAAATTCAAGACAATGCACAAAAATGGAAACACATTCTGTGCTCATGGATTAGAAGAACAAATATTGTTAAAATATCTATACTACCTAAAGCAATCTACAGATTTAATTCCATCCCTATCCAAATACCAACAGCATTTTTCACAGCACTGGAACAAATAATCCTAAGATTTGTATGGAAGCACAAAAGACCTCAAATACTTAAAGCAATCTTGAAAAAGAAAAAACTGGAGGTATCACAATTTTAGATTACAAAGTGGTAGTAATTAAAACAGGTATGGTATTGGCATAAGAAAGACATGTGGATCAATGGAACAGAATAGAAAACCCAAAAATAAATCCATGGTTATATGGTCAATTAATCTTCAACAAAGGAGGAATGAGTATACAATGGGAGAAAAACAGTCCCTTCAACAAATGGTGTTGGGAAAACTGGACAGCTACATGTAAAAGAATGGAACAGGACAACTTTCTATCACCAGACAAAAAGTCAAAACGGATTAAAGATGTAAATGTGAGATCTGAAACCATCAAACTCCTAGAAGAGAGCACAGGCAATAATTGCTCTGACATTGGCTGTAGCAACATTTTTCTAGATATGTTTCCTGAGGCAAGGGACATAAAAGCAAAAATAAACTACTGGGACTACATCAAAATAAAAAGTTTCCACAGAGCAAAGGAAACAGTCAACAAAAGGCAACCAAATGAATGGGAGGAGACATTTGCAAATGACATCTCCAGTAAAGGGTTAGTATCCAAAATATATAAAGAACTGATAAAACTCAACATCCAAAAAACCAAATAATTTAAAAATGGGCAGAAGACATGAACAGACATTTCTCAAAAGACATACAGTTGGTCAACAGACAGACACATGAAAAGATGCTCAACATCACTCATCAAGGAGCTGCAAATCGAAACTACAAAGAGATATCACCTCAAACCTGTTAGAATGGCTTACATAAAATACACCAGAAACAACAAGTATTGGCGACGATGTGGAGAAAAATAAACTCTCCTGTACTGTTGGTGGGAATGCCAACTAGTGCAGCCACTGTGAAAAACAATATGGAGGTTCCTCAAAAAATTAAAAATAGAATTGCTGTATGATTCAGGAATTGCACAACTGGGTATTTAACCAAAAAAACAAAAACACGAATTCAAAGGGATACATGCACCCCTATGTTTATTGCAGCATTATTTATAATAGTTAAACAATGGAAGGAGTCCAAGCATCCATTGATAGATGAATGAATAAAGAAGATACAGTATATATGTAGAATGGAATATTATTTGGCTATAAAAAGAATGGAATCTTGCCATTTGCAGCAACATAGATAGAGCTAGAGAGAATAATGCTAAGAGAAATAAATCAGCCAGAGATAGACAAATACCATGTGATCTCACTCATATGTGGAATTAAGAAACAAATGAGCAAAGGGGGAAGAAAGGGCAAAATTGACAAACCCTTAGCCAGATTCATCAACAAAAAAGAGAAAGGATCTAAATAAGTAAAATCAAAAAAGAGAGAAGTAACAACTGACACCAGAGAAATACAAATGATTATAAGAAAAAATGAGGGCGCTGGGTGGCTCAGTTGGTTGAGCGACTGCCTTCGGCTCAGGTCATGGTCCCAGGAGTCTGGGATCGAGTCCCACATTGGGCTCCCCCTGCTCTGTGGGGAGCCTGCTTCTCCCTCTCCCTCTGCTGCTCCCCCTGCTTGCGCACTCTGTCAAATAAATAAAATCTTAAAAAAAATATGAAAAATTATATGCCAACAAATTGGACAACCTAGAAGAAATGGATAAATTCCTAGAAAAATACAACCTTCCAAAAATGAACGAGGAAAAAACAGACCACCTGAACAGACCAATTGCTAGTAATGGAATTTAATTGGTAATCAAAAAATTACCAAAAAATAGAAGTCTAGAACCAGACAGATTCGCAGGTGAAATTTACTAATCATTTAAAAATTTTTTTTTGAACTTTACTACTCATTTAAAGAAGAATACCTATTATTTTCAAACCATTTGAAAGAGTAAGGAAAGCTTCCAACTTCATTTCATGAGGCCAGTATTACCCTGATACCAAAAGCACAGGCATCTCACACACACACACACACACACACACACACACACACACACACACACACACACACTATAGTCCAATATCCCTGAAGAACATAGATGCAAAAGGCAACAATATAAGCCAACTGTATACAATAATACATTAAAAAGATCATTCACCACAGATCATGTGGGATTTATTCCAGGGATGCAAAAATGGTTCACTATTTGCAAAAAACAATGTTATACACCACATCAATAAAACAAAGGATTAAGATCATATGATCATCTCAAATGATGGAGAAAAAGTATTTGACAAGATTCAATGTCAACTCATGATGAAACTGAACAAAGTTTCATTCTTCCGCATGTGGCTGTCCAATTTTCCCAACACCATTTGTTGAAGAGACTTTTTTCCATTGGACATTCTTTCCTGTTTTGTCGAAGATTAGTTGACCATAGAGTTGAGGGTCCATTTCTGGGCAGGAGACATGAACAGACATTTTTCCAAAGAAGACATCCAAACGGTCAACAGACACGTGAAAAAGTGCTCAACATCGCTCGGCATCAAGGAAAACCAAATCAAAACCTCAATGAGATACACCTCACACCAGTCAGAATGGCTAAAATTAACAAGTCAGGAAACGACAGATGTTGGCGGGGATGTGGAGAAAGGGGAACCCTCCTACACTGTTGGTGGGAATGCAAGCTGGTGCAGCCACTCTGGAAAACAGTATGGAGGTTCTTCAAAAAGTTGAAAATAGAGCTACCATAAGATCCAGCAATTGCACTACTTGGTATTTACCCCAAAGAAACAAATGTAGGGATCCGAAGGGTTATGTGCACCCCGATGTTTATAGTAGCAATGTCCACAAAGCCAAACTGTGGAACTGAGGGTTGCTGTAGTGGTGGGGGGTCGGAGGAATAGGGTGGCTGGGTGATAGACATTGGGGAGGGTATGTGCTATGGTGAGCGCTGTGAAGTGTACAAGACTGTTGAATCACAGATCTGTACCTCTGAAACAAATAATACATTATATGTTAAAAAAAAAAAAAAGCAGGAGGGGAAGAATGAAAGGGGGAAAATTGGAGGGGGAGATGAACCATGAGAGACTATGGACTCTGAGAAACAAACTGAGGGTTCTAGAGGAGAGGGGGTCGGGGGATGGGTTAGCCCAGTGATGGGTATTAAAGAGGGCACGTACTGAATGGAGCAATGGGTGTTATACGCAAACAATGAATCATGGAACACTACATCAAAAACTAATGATGTAATGTGTGGTGATTAACATAACAAAAAAAATTTCGAAGTTAAAAAAAAACAAAAAAATTGGGGGGCGGAGCAAGATGGTGGAGGAGTAGGAGACCTGGATTTCGTCTGGTCTCAGGAACTCAGCTGAATAGGGATCAAACCATTCTGAACACCTACGAACTCAACAGGAGATCGAAGAGAGTAGCAACAACTCTCTGAACAGAGAAGCGACCACTTACTGGAAGGTAGGACGTGCGGAGAAGTGAATCCGAAGTGATATTTGGGAGGATAGACAGCGGGGGAGGGGGCCTCCGTCGGCCGCTTCTGGCAAGTGATAGAGCTGCGGAGCACAAAATCGGACCTTTTAGAAGTCGGCTCCGCTGAGGGACGTCGCTGCAGTGGCTAAGCGGGGGGTGGAATCCTCCCGGGACAGTGTGGACTCAGGACCCTTGGGGTCACAGAAAGGCCAGGGGTGTCTGAGTGCGGCAGAGCTCCCAGGTATCAGAGCGGGGGAAGCTGGCTGCAGAGACGGAGCCGAGGCGCAGGCTCTCAGCTCGGGGTTGCCATAAACTGTGATCTGTGGCCCAGTCGGGCTACTGCGCCTCCAGCAGGGACCCAACAAGCGGCAGATCTGGGGAGACTCCCCTTTCTCCCCCGGGAGGGGCGGCACGGGAACGCACCGCAGGGATCTGCTGGGTTTGGAGACTCCACACGGGGTCGGGTGCCAGAGATAGAAATGCTCCGTCACAGGCCGGGTGAGCACGGAGTGCGGCCAGAGACCAGGGAGACGGGAGTGACTGCTTTTCTCTGGGGGCGCACTGAGGAGCGGGGCCCCGAGTTCTCAGCTCCTCCGGGTGGAGATTGGGAGGCCACCATTTTCGCCCTGGTCCTCCAAAGCTGTACGAAGAGCTTGCAGGGAACAAAAGCTCCTGAGAGCAACCCGAGCAGCTTGCTTAGCCCGGACTGACAAGGGCGGGGCAATTCAGCCCCCCGCAAAGATATTTGGAAACCACAGCAACAGGCCCCTCCCCCAGAAGATCAGCACGAACAGCCAGCAAGCCAAGACCAAGTTTACCGATCAAGGAGAATGGGAGAACTCCAGCGCTAGGGGAATACTGCACATAGAATTCATGGCTTTTTTTACCATGATTAATTAGTTCATCAAAGTTAATGTTTTAAATTTTTAAATGTTTCTTTTTCCCTTTTTCAACCATCTTATCCCTTTTTTAAAAAAAATTTTATTTTTCATTTTTAGAGTCATATTTTATCCCTTCATAGTAGTTACCCTTATTTTTGGCATATATATATATGTTTTTTCTCTTTAAAATTTTGAGATAGTTTCTTCTAACAGATCAAAATATACCCTAAATCACTAGTGTATGACTTTGTTCTAGTCTCCTGCCTGATCACATTCTCTCCCTTTTTTCTTTTTTTTTTTATCTTTTCTTTCATCTTTACAGTCATCTTCCATCCCTTCATTGTATCAACCCTTATTTTGTACATATATGTCTTTCTTCCTTTAAAATTTTAGGAGGCACTTTTTTCTAACAACCAAAATATGCCCAAAATCTAGTGTGTGGCACTGATCTATGCACTGGCCTGATCATATTTGATCATATTCTGCTTTTTTTGTATTGTTCTGTTTTTGTTTTCATCCGTTTTTTTTCCTCTTTTCTCTTTCCTTTCCCCTGGTTTCAGGTCTTTTCTGATTTGTATACAGTATATTTGCTGGGGACGTTGTTAACCTGTTAGCATTTTGTTCTCTCATTTATCTATTCTCCTCTGGACAAAATGACAAGATGAAAAAAATCACCTCAGCAAAAGAACAAGAGGTAGTACCGTCAGCCAGGGACCTACTCAATACGGACATTAGTAAGATGTCGGACCTAGAGTTCAGAATCATGACTTTAAAGATACTAGCTGGGCTTGAAAAAAGCGTGGACGTTATTAGAGTAACCCTTTCTGGAGAAATGAAAGAACTAAAATCTAACCAAGTAGAAATCAAAAAGGCTATTGATGAGGCACAATCAAAAATGGGGGCACTAACTGCTAGGATAAATGAGGCAGAAGAGAGAATCAGTGATATAGAGGACCAAATGATGGAAGATAAAGAGGCTGAGAAAAAGAGAGAACTACAGGATCACGAGGGCAGAATTCGAGAGATAAGTGATATGATAAGACGAAACAACATTAGAATAATTGGGATCCCAGGGGAAGGAGAAAGAGAGAGAGGGGCAGAAGGTATATTGGAGCAAATAAAAGCAGAGAACTTCCCTAATGTGAGGAAGGAAACAGGTATCAAAATCCAGGAGGCACAGAGAACCCCTCTCAAAATCAATAATAATAGGTCAACACCCTGACATCTAATAGTAAAACTTACGAGTCTCAGAGACAAAGAGAAAATCCTGAAAGCAGCTCAGGAGAAGAAATATGTAACCTACAATGGTAGAAATATTAGATTGGCAACAGACCTATCCACAGAGACCTGGCAGGCCAGAAAGGACTGGCAAGATATCTTCAGAGCACTGAATGAGAAAAATATGCAGCCAAGAATACTATATCCAGCTAGGCTGTCGTTGAAAATAGAAGGAAAGATAAAAAGCTTCCAGGACAAACAAAAACTAAAGGAATTTGCAAACACGAAACCAGCCCTCCAAGAAATATTGAAAGGGGTCCTCTAAGCAAAGAGAGAGCCTAAAAGCAGCATAGATCAGAAAGGAACCCAAACAATATACAGTAACAGTCACCTTACAGGCCATACAATGGCACTAAATTCATACCTTTCAATAGTTACCCTGAATGTAAATGGGCTAAATGCCCCAATCAAAAGACACAGGCTATCAGATTGGATTAAAAAACAAGACCCATCGATATGCTGTCTGCAAGAGACTCATTTTAGACCCAAAGACACCCCCAGATTGAAAGTGAGGGGGTGGAAAACCATTTACCATGCTAATGGACACCAAAAGAAAGCTGGGGTGGCAATCCTTATATCAGACAAATTAGATATTAAAACAAAGACTGTAATAAGAGATGAGGAAGGACACTATATCCTACTTAAAGGGTCTATCCAACAAGAAGATCTAACAATTGTAAATATCTATGAACATGGGAGCAGCCAATTATATAAGGCAATTAATAACAAAAGCGAAGAAACACATTGATAACAATACAATAATAGTGGGGGACTATTTAACACCCCCTGACTGAAATGGACAGATCATCTAAGCAAAAGATCAACAAGGAAATAAAGACTTTAAATGACACACTGGACCAAATGGACTTCACAGACATATTCAGAACATTCCATCCCAAAGCAATGGAATACACATTCTTCTCTAGTGCCCATGGAACATTCTCCAGAATTGATCACATCCTAGGTCACAAATCAGGTCTCAACCGGTACTGAAAGATTGGGATTATTCCCTGCATATTTTCAGACCACAATGCTTTGAAACTAGAACTCAACCACAAGAGGAAAGTCGGAAGGAACTCAAATACATGGAGGCTAAAGAGCATCCTACTAAAGAATGCATGGGTCAACCAGGAAATTAAAGAAGGATTAAAAAAATTCATGGAAACCAATGAAAATGAAAACACAACTGTTCAAAATCTTTGGGATGCAGCAAAGGCATTCCTGAGAGGAAAGTATATAGCAATACAAGCCTTTCTCAAGAAACAAGAAAGGTCTCAAGTACACAACCGAACCCTACACCTAAAGGAGCTGGAGAACAGCAAATAAAGCCTAAACCCAGCAGGAGAAGAGAAATAATAAAGATCAGAGCAGAAATCAATGAACTAGAAACCAAAAGAACAGTAGAACAGATCCACGAAACTAGGAGCTGGTTCTTTGAAAGAATTAACAAGATTGATAAGCCCTTGGCCAGACTTATCAAAAAGAAAAGAGAAATGACCCAAATCAACAAAATCATGAATGAAAGAGGAGAGATCACAACCAACACCAAAGAAATACAATTATAAGAACATATTATGAGCAACTCTATGCCAGCAAATTAGATAACCTGGAAGAAATGGGTGCATTCCTAGAGATGTATCAACTACCAAAATTGAACCAGGAAGAAATAGAAAACCTGAACAGACCTATAGCCACTAAGGAAATTGAAGCAGTCATCAAAAATCTCCCAGGAAACAAAAGCCCAGGGCCAGATGGCTTCCCAGGGGAATTCTATCAGACATTTCAAGAAGAATTAATACCTATTCTCCTGAAACTGTTCCAAAAAATAGAAATGGAAGGAAAACTTCCAAACTCATTTTATGAGGCCAGCATTACCTTGATCCCAAAACCAGACAAAGACCCCATCAAAAAGGAGAATTACAGACCAATATTCTTGATGAACATGGATGCAAAAATTCTCACCAAAATACTAGCCAATAGGATCCAACAGTACATTAAAAGGATTATTCACCATGACCAAGTGGGATTTATCCCTGGGCTGCAAGGTTGGTTCAACATCCGCAAATCAATCAACGTGATACAATACATTAACAAAAGAAAGAACAAGAATCATATGATCCTCTCAATAGATGCAGAAAAAGCATTTGACAAAGTACAGCATCCTTTCTTGATCAAAACTATTCAGAGCATAGGGATAGAGGGTACATACCTCAATATCATAAAAGCCATCTATGAAAAACCTACAGCGAATATCATTCTCAATGGGGAAAAGCTGAGAGCTTTTCCCCTAAGGTCAGGAACGTGGCAGGGATGTCCACTATCACCACTGCTATTCAACATAGTATTAGAAGTCCTAGCCACAGCAATCAGACAACAAAAAGAAATCAAAGGCATCCAAATCGGCAAAGAGGAAGTCAAACTCTCACTCTTTGCAGATGATATGATCCTGTATGGGGAAAACCCAAAAGACTCCACCCCAAAACTGCTAGAACTCATACAGGAATTCAGTAAAGTAGCAGGATATAAAATCAATGCACAGAAATCAGTGGCATTCCTATACACCAACAACAAGACAGAAGAGAGAAATCAAGGAGTCGATCCCATTTACAATTGCACCCAAAACCATAAGATATCTAGGAATAAATTTAACCAAAGAGGCAAAGGATCTGTACTCAGAAAACTATAAAATACTCAAGAAAGAAATTGAAGAAGACACAAAGAAATGGAAAAATATTCTATGCTCATGGATTGGGAGAACCAACATTGTGAAGATGTCAATGCTACCTAGGGCAATCTACACATTCAATGCAATCCCCATCAAAATACCATCCACTTTTTTCAAAGAAATGAAAGAAATAATCCTAAAATTTGTATGGAACCAGAAGAGACCCCGAATAGCCAGAGGAATATTGAAAAAGAAAAGCAAAGCTGGTGGCATCACACTTCCGGACTTCCAGCTCTATTACAAAGCTGTCATCATCAAGACAGTATGGTACTGGCACAAAAACAGACACATAGATCAATGGAACAGAATCGAGAGCCTAGAAATGGACCCTCAACTCTATGGTCAACTTATCTTTGACAAAGCAGGAAAGAATGTCCAATGGCAAAAAGACAGTCTCTTCAACAAATGGTGCTGGGAAAATTGGACAGCCACATGCAGAAGAATGAAACTGGACCTTTTCCTTACACCACACACAAAAATAGACTCCAAATGGTTGAAAGACCTAAACGTGAGACAGGAGTCCATCAAAATCCTAAAGGAGAACACAGGCAGCAACCTCTTCGACCTCAGCCACAGCAACTTCTTCCTAGAAACATCACCAAAGGCAAGGGAAGCAAGGGCAAAAATGTACTATTGGGATTTTATCAAGATAAAAAGCTTTTGCACAGCAAAAGAAACAGTCCACAAAACCAAAAGACAACCGACAGAATGGGAGAAAATATTTGCAAATGACATATCAGATAAAGGGCTAGTATCCAAAATCTATAAAGAACTTATCAAACTCAACACCCAAAGAACAAATAATCCAATCAAGAAATGGGCAAAAGACATGAACAGACATTTTTCCAAAGAAGACATCCAAATGGCCAACAGACATGTGAAAAAGTGCTCAACATCGCTCGGCATCAGGGAAATCCAAATCAAAACCTCAATGAGATACCACCTCACACCAGTCAGAATGGCTAAAATTAACAAGTCAGGAAATGACAGATGTTGGCGGGGATGTGGAGAATGGGGAACCGTCCTACACTGTTGGTGGGAATGCAAGCTGGTGCAACCCCTCTGGAAAACAGTATGGAGGTGCCTCAAACAGTTGAAATTAGAGCTACCCTACGACCCAGCAATTGCACTACTGGGTATTTACCACAAAGATACAAATGTAGGGATCCGAAGGGGTACGTGCACCCCAATGTTTATAGCAGCAATGTCCACAATAGCCAAACTGTGGAAAGAGCCAAGATGTCCATCGACAGAGGAATGGATAAAGAAGATGTGGTATATATACACAATGGAATATTATGCAGCCATCAAAAGGAATGAGATCTTGCCATTTGCAATGACGTGGATGGAACTGGAGGGTGTTATGCTGAGTGAAATAAGTCAATCAGAGAAAGACATGTATCATATGACCTCACTGATATGAGGAATTCTTAATCTCAGGAAACAAACGAAGTGTTGCTGGAGTGGTGGGGGGTGGGAGGGATGGGGTGGCTGGGTGATAGACATTGGGGAGGGTATGTGCTATGGTGAGCACTGTGAATTGTGCAAGCCTGTTGAATCACGGATCTGTACTTCTGAAACAAATAATGCAACATATGTTAAGAAAAAAGAAAAAGAAGAAGATAGCAGGAGGGGAAGAATGAAGGGGAGTAAGTCAGAGGGGTAGACGAACCATGAGAGACTATGGACTCTGAAAAACAATCTGAGGGTTCTAGAGGGGAGGAGGGTGGGGGCATGGGTTGGCCTGGTGATGGGTATTAAAGAGGGCACATTCTGCATGGAGCACTGGGTGTTATGCACAAACAATGAATCATGGAACACTACATCAAAAACTAATGATGTAATATATGGTGATTAACATAACAATAGAAAAATTACACACAAACAAAATTTATGCAAGTGTACCTAGAGGGATTAACTTTGGGGAAGTGGAAGAGGGGACAAAAGTTAGATGGCAGTCGAGGGAAACTTATCTGTAATATTCTGTTTTCTTAAAAAGAAAATGTATTTAATGTGTAATTTGCCACTAATTAGAAACACAAAAATAAAATGAACTATTGCCTAAAATCAAAAAAAAGAAAAAAAAAACTCTGAACAAAGTGGGGTTAGAACATACCTCAACATAATAAAGGCCACATATGAAAATTCCACAGCTAACAATACTCAATGATGAAAAACCGAGAGCTTTCTCTGTAAGGTCAGGAACAAGGCAAGGATGTCCACTCTCACCACTTTTATTCAACATAGTACTGGAAGCCCTAGCCACAGCAATCAGACAAGAGATGAAGTGCATCCATAGTGGTAAAGAAGAAGTTAAACTGTCATTATGTGCAGCCAGTATGATACAATACATAGAAAATCCTAAAGATTCCACCAAAAAACTATGAGAAGTGATAAATGAAGTTAGTAAAGGGGCAGGATACAAAATACCCAGAAATCAGTAGCATTTTTATATACTAATAACAAAGTAGCAGAAAGAGAAATTAAAAAAAAAATACCATCTGCAATTGTACCAAAAAGAATAAAATACCTTGGAATAAAAGTAACTAAAGAGGTAAAAAACCTGTGCTCTGAAAACTAAAACATTGATGAAAGAAACTGAAAATGCCACAAATCGAAATATATATGCTATGCTCATGGACTAGAAGAGTATTGTTAAAATTTCCATTATATCCCAAAACAATCTAGAGATTCAGTGCAATCCCTATCAAAATACTAACAGCATTTTTCACAAAATCAGAACAAATAATGTTAAAGTTTGTATGGACTTACAGAAGACCCCAAATATCCAAAGCAATTTTGAGAAAGAACAAAGATGGATGTTTCACAATCCCAGATTTTAAGATACACTATAAAGAGTAGTACTCAAAACAGTATGGTACTGGCACAAAGCCAGACACATAGATCAATGGAACAGGCAGCCCAGAAATAAACCTAGTATTATATGGTCAATTTATCCATGACAAAGGAGGCAAGAATATACAACAGGGAAAAGATGGTCTTTTCAACAAATGGTGCTGGGAAAACTGGATAGCTACATGAAAAGGAATGAACCTGTACCAATTTCTTACAACTTACACAAAAATAAACTCAAAATGGATTAAAGACCTAAGTGTGAGACCTGAAACCATAAACATCCTAGAAGTGAACACAGGTAGTATTTTCTCTGACGTTGGCTATAGCAACATTTTTCTAGATAGGTCTCCTAAGGCAAGGGATACAAAAACAAAAATAAACTATTGGGACTACATCAAATGCTTTGGCAGAGCAAAGCAAACCATCAACAAAGCAAAAAGGCAACTTACTGAATGGAAGAAGATATTTGCAAATGATATATCTAAAAAGAGGTTAGTATCCAAAATACATAAAGAACTTATACAACTCAATGCAAGAAAAATATCCAATTACAAAATGGGTAAAGAACACGAACAGACACTTATCCAAAGAAGCCATACTGATGGTCAAAGACACATGAAAAGATGCTCAACATCACTCATCAGGGAGATGCAAATCAAAACTACAATGAGGGATTACCTCGTACCTATTAGAATGGCTAAAAGACACAAGAAATAACAAGAGTTGACAAGGATGTGGAGAAAAAGGAACACTTGTGCACTGTTGGTGGGAATGTAAAATAGTACAGCCACTGTAGAAAACAGTATTAAAGTTCCTCAAAAAGTTAAAAATACCATATGATGCAGGAATTCCACTACTGGGTATTTAACCATAGTAAATGAAAACAACTGGGAAAGATAAATGCACCCCTATGTTCACTGCAGCATTTATAATACCCTAATTATGGAAGAAGCCCAAGTGTTCATCAATAGACAAATGGAGAAGGAAAATGTAGTATATGTATTTACATGTATATACATATGTGTGTATATATGGGAGCCTGGATGGCTCAGTTGCTTAAGCGTCTGCCTTGATCAGGCCATGATCCCAGAGTCCCGGGATTGAGCCCCATACTGGGCTCCCTGCTCAGCAGGGAGTCTGCTTCACCCTCTCCCTTTGCTGCTCCCCCTCAAAATCTTTAAACCCACACATACATGCATACTGGAATATTATGCATCTATAAAAAGGATGAGATCATTCCATTTGAGACAACATGGATGGATCTAGAGGTTATTATAAGTGAAATAAGACAGACAAATATACCATGAAACCGCTTATATGTGAAATCTAAAACAAAACAAAAACCCAAATTCACAAATACAGAGAACAGGTTGTTGCCAGAGAATAGGCACATGCTGGATGGCGGAGGGGTGTGTGTGGACAAAATGGGTCAAGGTAGTCAAAAGGTACAAACTTCCAATTATAAAATAAGTCATGGGGATGTTAGGTATGGAATGGCAACTATAATTAAAATACAGGCCTACCTTGGAGAAAGTGCATGTTCAGTTCCAGATGAGCACGATAAAGTGAGTATCGCAATGAAGTGAGTCAAATAAATTTGTTTTCCAGTGCATATAAGTTATGTTTGTACTAGTTTAAGTGTCCAATAGTATTAGATCTAAAAAAAAAGTACATACCTTAATTAAAAATACTGTATTGCTAAAAATAAAAGCTAATCATCATTTGACCTTCCCCTGAGTCCTAATGACTGATCACAGACCACCCTAACAAATATAGTAATAATGAAAAAGTTTGAAATATTCTGAGAATTACCAAGATGTGACACAGAGAAATGAAGTGAGCAAATGCTGCTGGGAAAATGGTGCGGATGGAGTTGCTCAAGGCAGGGCTGCCACAAACCTTCAATTTTTAAAGAAATGTATTATCTATGAAGTGCAATCAAGTTAAGCACAATAAAACAAATTATGCCTATACAGTATTACATATTTGAAAATTGCTAGGAGAGTAAATCTTCAATTAAAAAAATTTTTTTTGTACCTCTGTATGGTGATGGATGTTGACTAGGCTTTGTGTGATGATCATTTTGCAATATATACAAATATAGAATCATTTTGTACACCTGAAAGCAATGTAGTACCCTATATCAGTTATACCTCAATTTGAAAAAAAAGCTAATTACATCTATTAAGTATTCTGAACACTTTATATGCTTGCCTTTGTGTTGATAATGAATTGGGGTGGGTAGTAGTCCTCAGGAATTTGTGCCTCTTTTAATAATTTACAGCCCATTTGATGGAGATGAGAGAAGGGAAGGAGGGTAGTAAGTAAGAATGAAAGTACAAAGCAGCAATTTAAGCAAACTGTGGAGTACCAAGAATGCTTAGAACCAAGAGGGAAAATGGTCTCTTGCAAATTCACCGAAGAGATAAAATTTAAGTTGGGTATTGAAACATTTTAACTAGCGAGGATGGTAGATGAGAAGGGGGGTATTATTGGGGAAATGGCATGAACAAAAATTGGTGCAGAGGAAGGACAGCATGAATCTAAGGAACAGTGTGATAGACTGGCAGGAATATTAGGGGGAAGTGAGGGAAAGCCCTCTAGGGGATTAAGACTGGTTCCACTGTAGGCCATGAGGACCCTATAAAGATTTTTCAACAAGGACATATCCCTGAGAAGTATCTTACTAGTTACTCCAGGTAGCAGAGTTGTAGATGGATTTAGTATGTAAGGATGAAATGTGTTAAAGTGGAAGGCAGGTTATAAGCAAATGTAAGGTCATAAGGGAACAGCTTCTAGAGGAAGAATGGAGAACATTTGTATTAAAAGAAACAACAGACTTCTGGGAAAGATGGTGAAGTAGGAGGATCCTAAGCTCACCTTGCCCCACGATATACCTAGAGAACACTCACATCAGTGTAAATAGCCAGAAGATGACCCAAAGACTGGCAGAACAGACTCTCCAGAGCTAATCATAGAGAAGAGGCCACATGGAAAAATGGTAGGAAGGGTGGAGATGCAGCCAGGAACCCACCTGACCCAGGAGACTGACTGTGGGAAGGAGGGACACTGCAAGCACAGAGAAGGGAAAGAAGCAGATCCCACAGCTGGCACCCCACACATGGGGGACCTGCACTGGGAAGATGAGTCCCCATAACATCTGCCTTTGAAAGCCAGAGGGGCCTAAGAATCAGTGGGGCTTAACATCCAGAACGTAAAAAATCAGTGGCTCAGCTCTGGGAGAGCTGGAGGGTGATAGGAAACTGAGTCTCCACCCTTAAAGAGACAGCATAACAAACAACCCTGCTGAGATACAGCATAAAAGTGGCAGTTTGAAAAAACGCCTGGGGCATATGGGAAGAAGATCTATTTACTAATCTCAGAGTATGCACTGGAAGGGCAGGGATCTTTGGGCGACTTCTCCAAGAACAAAAGAGCTGGTGAGCACTATTTAGCTCCCCTGCCCCCAAGCCTAGATAAATGGACAGCTGTCAGAAGGAGTACAGCACAAACCTCTCCACCTAGCTTGCTAACATGTGCCCCACCCCTGCACTCTACTGCATACTCACCCTCTCCAACACCCTCCTATCTTCCAGTTCTCTAAAGCGGCTCCAGGTCCCTTCCCATAGACCTGCACAAACCTGGCTAACAACATGCCCCACTCCCATGCTCTCCTGTGCTCCCACACCATCCAACCCACCCTCTGCAGGAGTTTTCCAAAGTAGCATGACAAGCATGGCATTGTGCAGGCAGTCCTGACAGGGGCTAAAGTGATTCCTGCCCTGGGGAGGGGGGAAGATAACCACACTCACCAGCTCCACTGCAGTGCCAGCAGTGGGCTGAGGGTAGTCACCTGGTCTGACTGCAGACCCCTCCCAACAATGAAAGCCTCAATGGACAACACAGTTTGGTGTAACTGTAGCTCTGGGAAATGTCTGGTCTGACCCAACTCAAGCTGAAGATGACTCCAGACTGGCCCATTACCAGCACAGGCAAAGAGAGCCACTGCAGATGACTGGACTAAAGGCAAACACAGCTCAACCACAACAGTAGGGCACACACAACACACATAGGAGACAGCCTTGAAGTGCCAGATTCTGGAAGCAGGGGGACACTGCACTGCAGGGGACTACAGGACTTCTTCATAAAGTCACTACTTCCAAGAGCAGGAGACATAGCTAACTTTCCTAACACAAAGAATGGACACAGAGCATTAGACAAAATGCGGAGACAGAGGAATGTGTCTCAAATGAAAGAACAGGACAAAAATCATAGCGAGAGAACTAAATGAAATGGAGATAAGCAATATGCCTGATAAAGAATTTAAAGTAATGGTAATAAAGATACTCACTGGACTTGAGAAGAGTGGAGGATCTCAGTAAGACCCTCAACAAAGAGATAGAAAATATAAAAAAGAACCAGTCAGAGATCAAGAACTCAATAACTGAAATTGAAAATACACTAGAGAGAATAAATAGTAGACTAGAGGAAGCAGAAAAACAAATCAGCTACCTGGAAGACAGAGTAATGGAAAGCAATCCAGCTGAATAGGAGAAAGAAAAAATAATAAAAAATGGGAATAGATCAGCAACACCATTGAGCACAGTAACATTTGCAATATAGGGATCCCAGAAGGGGAAAAGGTAGAGAACGGGGTAGAAAATGTATGTGAAGAAGTACTAGCTGAAAACTTCCCAAATCTAAGGAAGCAAACAGAAATCCAGATCCAGGAGGCACAGAGTCCCCAGCAAAATCAACCCAAGGAGGTCCACACCAAGACATGTAGTAATTAAAATGGCAAAAAATAGTGCTAAAGAGATAATTTTAAGATCAGCAAGAGAAAAAGAAAACAGTTACATACAAGAGAAACCCATAAGGCTATCATCTATTTTTTCAGCAGAAACTTTGTAGGCCAGAAGGTGGCATGATACATTCAAAATGCTGAAAGGAAAAACCATGCAACCAAGAATACTCTACCCAGGAAGGCTACCATCCAGAATCAATGAAGAGATAAAAAGTTTCCCAAACAAAAGTTGAAGGAATTCATCACCACTAAACGAGTCCTATTGGAAATGTCAAAGGAGACTCTTTGAGCATAAAGGAAAGACAATAAGCATGAGTAAGAAAAGTACAAAGGTCAAAATCAGTAAAATCATGCATATCTAAAAAAATCAGCCAAGAGATCCACAAAACCAAAGTATGACACCATATGCCAAAACATGGGGGAGGAGAGTAAAAATTTATTGCTTTTAGAATGGGTTCAAACTTAAATGACCATCAACTTAATATAGACTGCTATATGCATACCATATTATATATAAACCTAATGGTAACCATAAATCAAAAACTGGTAATAGATATGCAAAAAATAAAGAGAAAGGAATCTCAGTTTATCACTAAAGAAATCCAGCCAATCAGGACAGAAGAGAACAAGGAACACAGAAGAACTAGAAAAATAACTATAAACAAGTAACAAAATGGCAATAAGTATATATCTATCAATAATTACTTGGGATGTAAATGGACTAAGCTCTCAAAAGACAGGGTGACAGAATGAATTAAAACAAAAGCAAGACCTATGCTGCCTACAAAAGACTCATTTCAGACCTAAAGACATAATCAGACTGCAAGTAAAGGGATGGAGATGCCTGGCTGGCTCAGTTGGAGGAGTATATGACTCTTGAACTCGGGGTCATGAGTTTGAGCCCACGTTGGGTGTAGAGATTATTTAATAAATAAAACTTAAAAAAAAAAGTGAATGGTGGGCGCCTGGTGGCACAGTCAGTTGAGTGTTTGACTCTTGGTTTTGGCTCAGGTCATGATCTTGAGATCGTAAGATCAAGCCCCAAGTCAGGCTCTGCAATCAGCACAGAGTCTGCTTGGGGTTCTCTCTCCCTCTCCATCTGTCCTCCCCCTACCCCACCACTGCTTGCTCGCTTGCTCTCTCTCTAACAAATCTTTTTTTTTTTTTTTTTTTTTTTAAGTGAAGGGTTGAAAAATCATTTATCAAGCAAATGGAAGTGAAAAGAAAGCTGGGGTAGGAATACTTACATCAGACAAATAGATTTTATTTATTTTTTTAAAGATTTTATTTATTTATTTGAGAGAGAGATTGAGAGAGAGAGAGCACATGAGAGGGGATAGGGTCAGAGGGAGAAGCAGACTCCCTGCCGAGCAGGGAGCCCAATGCGGGACTCGATCCCGGGACTCCAGGATCATGACCTGAGCCGAAGGCAGTCGCTTAACCAACTGAGCCACCCAGGCACCCAGACAAATAGATTTTAAAACAAAGACTGTAACAAGAGACAAAGAAGGACATTACAAAATCATAAAGGGAATAATCCAACAAGACAAAACAATTGTAAATATGTATGCACCCAACATGGAAGCACCCAAATACATAAACCAGCTATTAACAAACATAAAGGAAGTAATTAAAAGTAGCACAATAATAGTAGGGCACTTTAACATCCCATTTACATCAATGGTTAGATCATCTAAACAGAAAAATAACAAGAAAATAGCTTTTCATGACACAAGGAGCAGATGGATCTAACATATATTCAGAACATTCCATCCTAAAACAGCAGAATACACATGCTTTTCGAGTGCACATAAAACATTCACCAGAGTACATCACATGTTAGGCCACAAAACAAGTCTCAACAAATTCAAAAAGATGAAGTCGTATCATTCATCTTTTCCAAGCACAGTGGTATTTAACTAGAAATCAACCACCGGAAAAAAATCTAGAAAGAACACAAATATATGGAAGTTAGATAACATGCTACTAAAGAATGAATGGGTCAACAAAGAAATTGAATAAAAAAATATATGGAGACAAATGAAAATAAAAACGATAACCCAAAGGGTGCCTGGGTAGCTCAGTTGTTAAGCGTCTGCCTTCGGCTCAGGTCATGATCGCAGGGTCCTGGGCTCAAGTCCCACACCGGGCTCCCTGTTCAGCGGGAAGCCTGCTTCTCCCTCTCCCACTCCCCCTGCTTGTGTTCCTGCTCTTGCTATCTCCCTCTCTTTCAAATTAAATAAAATCTTAAAAAAAAAAAAAACCCAAAATCTTTTGGATGCAGCAAAAGCTATTCTAAGAGGGAAGTTTATAGCAATACAGGCCTACTTCAAGAAGAAAATTCTCAAATCAACAACCTAACCTTACCAAAAGTAGAAAAAGAACAAACAAAACCCCAAACCAGTAGAAGAATAAAGATTAGAGCAGAAATAAATGAAATAGAAACTTAAAAAAAAAAAAAAATCAATGAAACCAGGAGCTGGTTCTCTGAGAAGATTAACAAAAAGCCAGACTCTTTAGGGGAGAGAGGGGGGAGGGGTAATGAGCGCACAGTCAAAATCAGAAATTAAAGAGGAGAAATAACACCACAGAATATGAGATAAGAGAATATTATGAGAAATTATATGCCAACACATTGGACTACCTAGAAGAAATGGACAAATTCCTAGAAACATATAAACTCCCAAAATTGCATTAGGAAGAATTAGAAAATTTAAGTAGACAGATTACTAGTGATGAAACTGAATCACAAATCAAAGAACTGTCAATAAACAGAAGTCCAGGACCAGATGGGTTCACAGGTGAATTCTAACAAACATTTAAAGAAGAAGTTAATACCTATTCTTCTCAAACTATTCCAAAAGATAGAAAGGAAGGAAAATTTCCAAATTCATTCTACAAGGCCACTATCACCCAGACACCAAAACCAGATAAAGACACTACAAAAGAAGAGAACCACAGGCCAATATCTCTAATATACATGCAAAAATCCTCAACAAAATATTAGCAAACCGAATCCAATACATTAAAAAAAATCATTCACCACAATCAAGTGGGATTTATTCCTGGGATGCAAGGGTGGTTCAATATCTGCAAATCAATCAATGTGATACTTCACAACAAGAATAAAAACCATATGATCACTTCAAGGGATGCAGGAAAAGCATTTGACCAAGTACAACATCCATCTATGATAAAACCCTCAACAAAATAGGTTTAGGAGAACATAATAAAGGTCATATATGAAAAACCCACAGCTAACAGCACACTCAATGGTGAAAAACTGAGAGCTTTACCTCTAAGCTCAGGAACAAGACAAGGATGTTCACTCTCACCACTTTTATTCAATGTAACTGAAAGTCCTAGCCACAGCAATCAGACAAGAGATAAAAGGCCTCCAAATTGGTAAAGAAGGAGTATAACTCTGACTATTTGCAGATGACATGATACTATATATAGAAAATCCTAAAGACTCCACCAAAAAACCACTAGAACTAATAAATGAATTCAGTAAAGTTGCAGGATACAAAATCGATACACAGAAATGTATTGCATTTCTACTGGTTAATAATGAAGTAGTAGAAAGAAAAATTAAGACAACAGTCCATTTACAATTGCACCAAAAATACCTAGAAATAAACTAAGGAGGTAAAGGACCTATACTCTGAAAACTATAAAACACTGATGAAAGAAACTGAAGATGACACAAACACATGGAAAGATATTCCATGCTCATGGATTGGAAGAATAAATATTACAAAAATGCCCATACTACCTAAAGAAATCTACAGATTTAATGTAATCCCTATCCAAACACCAACAGCATTTTCCACAAAAATATAACAATTCTAAAATTTGTGTGGAACCATGAAGATAGGCAAAGCAATCTTGAGAAAGAACAAAATTGGAGCTATCACAATCTCAGATTTCAAAATATACTATAAAGCTTAGTAACCAAAACAGTATGGTACTGGCACAAAAAACAGACACATAGACCAACAGAACAGAATAAAGAGCCCAGAAATAAACCCATGACTATATGGTCAATTAATTTATGACAAAGGAGTTAGGAATATGCAATGGGAAAAAGACAGGCTCTTCAATAAATTGTGTTGGAAAAACTGGACAGCTGCATGCAAAGAATGAAACTGGACTACTTTCTTATAAACAAAAATAAACTCAAAATGGACTGAAGACCTAAGTGTGAGACCTCAAACCATAAAAATCCTAGAAGAGGGGCACCTGGGTGGCTCAGCTGGTTAAGTGTCCAACTCTTGGTTTTGGCTCAGGTCATGATCTCAGGGTCATGAGATGGAACCCCTTATTGGGCACTGTGCTCAGCGGGGAGTCTGCTTGGGATTCTCCTTTTCTCTCTCCCTTTGCGCCTCCCCCCCATGCACATGCACACTCTCTAAAATAAATAAATCTTAAAAAAAAAAATCCTAAAGGAGAGCACAGGCAGGCAGAGCACAGCCTCTGACACTGGCTGTACCAACTTTTTCTAGATATTTCTCCTGAGGCAAAGGAAACAAAACAAAAACTGTTGGGACTACATCAAAATAAAAAGCTTCTGCACCACAAAGGAAACAAAACAAAGACAACCTACTGAATGGGAGAAGATATTTGCAAATGATATATCCAATAATGGTTTAGTATCCAAAATATTAAAGAACTTATGCAACTCAACACCAAAAAAACCAAATAAGCCAATTTAAAAAATAGGCAGAAGACACGGACATTTCTCCAAAGAAATCCAGATGGCCAACAGACTTGTGAAAAGATGCTCAGCATCCCTAATCATCAAGGAAATGCAAATGTAAACCACAGTGAGCTATCACCTCACACCTGTCAGGATGGTTAAAATAAAAAAACAAGAGGGGTGCCTCGGTGGTGCAGCTGGTTGAGTGTCTGACTCTTGGTTTCAGCTCAGGTCATGATCTCAGGGTTATGAGATCGAGCCCTGCGTTGGGGATCCTGTGCTCAGCATGGAGTCCGCTTAAGACTCTCCCTCTCCCTCTGCCCCTCCCCCCATCCATGCACCTGCAAGTGCACTCTCTCTCTCTCTCAGATAAATCTTAAAAACGAAAACAAGAAACAACAGTGTTGGTGAGGATCTGGAGAAAAAGGATCCCTCTTGCAATGTTGGTGGGAACGCAAACTGGTTCAGCCACTGTGGAAGGTAGTATGGAGGTTCCCGAAAAAATTAAAAACAGAACTACCATATGATCTAATAATTCTACTATTGGGTACTTACCCAAAGAATACAAAAACAGTAATTTGAAAGATACATGCACCCCTATATCCATTTGCAATACTCAAGATATGGAAGCCACCCAAGTGTTCATCAATATATACCACATCTTTATTCATTATCATATACCCACATGTACATACACACAATTAGCCATAAAAAAGAATTAAAATTTGCCATTTGCAATGACATGGATGGATCTAGAAAGTACAATGTTAAATGCAATAAGTCAGTCAGAGAAAGATACCATATGATTTCACTCACAGGTAATTTAAAAAACACAACAGATGAACAAAGAAAAAAAGACAAAAGACAGACTCTTTAATACAGACTCTTAAATACAGAGAACAATCTGATGTTATCAGAAGGGACGTGAGTGGGGAGTGGGTGAAATAGGTGATGGGGTGTATTAAGAATACACTTATCATGATGAGCACTGAGTAATGTATACAGCTGTTGAATCCCTATGTTGTACATCTGAAACTAACACTGTATGTTAATTATGCTGGAATTAATAAAATAATTCAAAAAAACCTAAAACTCAAAAAAGAAAAAAAAATACAAAGAATACATTCTGGAAGTAATAGATGTGTGGGTTGGGAAAACCAGGCAGGAAGATGATGAGGGTGAATAGGGTCCTAAAAGACTTCAAGTTTACAGGGAAGGTACAATTGGAATAAAACTGAGTTTGAAGCAAACATTTACCCATAAGTGCCCACCTAGATTCTAAAAATGCGGGGAAACCTGAGAGAAGATACTAACGAACATATTACTCTTCCAAGTAGACAACTGATCAGGCAAAAATTTGAGGGAACCACTGTTTTACAGGCTGATTGGTAATATTCTCACTTGGAAATGCACTTCAACCCAGCATCCCAAGAATGCCCTGAATGGTCCCATTCATCAGTAGCACATCATGCTAATCATCTTCCTCTTAGGAGTCCAGACTACTTAGTTTATGGAACAACCATCCACATGCTAAAAACAATGAGAAGACTATTTCTTTGTCTTGTGGCTAGATCTTATAGTCACAAACACTCCCTCAAACTGAAATCCCTCATCACTCAGGACTGTCAGTGCTGCTCACCTTTAGGATATTTCTTCTTACCACAGATGATTAACACATGTGTCTAATCCTTCATTTACTCACCTTAGGTTAAATTATGGTTTGAGCAATGGCTGCACAACTCCAGCCTCCTAAAATGCTAGTGGAAAAAAGTGCTGGAAGAAAAGAAGGCTGTCTACTGAAATCAAGGGAATTTTCCAGTACATGGAAAACAACTATCATACCCATTCACTAACCTATACAATTAGCCAAGAAAAGAAAGAGATCAATATTAGGAAAGAAACATTAGTTAGAACTAGTGAGTGTTCAAGATAGCCAGAATTTATAATCTACATTAAATTTCTCTTCAGGATAGCCGTAACCAAATAATAAATATAACAGGGAAAACTGATCCTTTGACTCAGGAATGAATTGAGTTGCACTGGTAACATAAGTCAGTTTAAGCAGAAAAGGGAATGTATGGAGTCCCAAGTAGTTTTAGGCACAGTCACATTGTGAGACATCAGCAATGTCACCAGAACTGTTTCTGCGTGTTCTATCCTAACCCAAATCTCTTGACCTCTGTCCTTCTGTGAGGTCTTCTCTTCCAGTCAGGCTCTCTCCATGCACTGGACACCTCAGCTGAGAAAGAGTCTCCTCAGATAGTATCTGCAGAAATCCTGAAATTAAGTCCGGCTAACTTCACTGAGGAATGGACTCTGTTAGGCCAGGTCTGGGTCATTTTCCCGAACTTGAGGCAGGGTCAAATGGGGAGGAGTCAATCCCACCAGAACCACATGGCCTAAGAACAAAGGAGGGGTAGTCCACCCGCTAAGAAAACTGCGGGTGTCAGGAGAAATGGGGGAGACAAATTATCCTCTCTAGATTCCATTCCCAATAGCAGTAGAACTCAAAGTGTTGGAATACATCTAAGAACATAGGATCTATACGAAGGAAATCATGAGACTTAAAAAACATGAAAGAGTTCACGTTCTTAGACAAGTTCTTCACAATAATGTAAAGATACTGATTTCCAAATTGATCTATGATTTAATCCCATTCTAACAAAAATCCTAAGCAATGTCTTAATGGATTCCTTATAAACGATTTTTCGGAATTTACGTTAAATAATTCACAAAAATAGCCAAGGATTTGTTTTTTTCTTTTCAAAGAACAGCATTGGGGAAACTAGATTTAGACCACTAGGTATTCAGGCATACATTAACATATAGTACTTCAGACAGAGTGCTATTAGCAGGGGAAAAGGCAAGTCAACAAAATAGAGAATACTTTCAAATCAGTAGAGGGAAAAATGGACTATCTGCAATGCTGAAATATCTATCCCAACTCTTAGAAGAAGTAAATCCTATTTTATACTAAAAGAATTACAGACTGGATCAGTGACCCAGAACACAGAAGATTTCCTTTATAATCTTCAGACAAGGGTGACCTTCCTAAAAAAGACTCAAACTCTAAAAGCCAAAAAGGTAAAATTTTAGGATGATTTAATACTGGCAAGAGTGTGAAGAGCTAAGCATTCCCTACCCTGGTGTAAGTTTGGATTGGTAGACTCTATTTTGAATGATAATTTGGTAGTAGCCAAGTTTTAATACACATAAACTGATTCAGAATCTCTTTCTAGGATTCTCTCCTACAGACATAGTCATGCATGGTTATGCACACACAAAAAATTGTGAGATGTTGTTTCTCATAGCCCTTAAGAAACATGCTAACATACAGAGCAATGAAAAGCTACATCAGCTTGATCCCACGACCCTGAGACCATGACCCCAGCCGAAATCAAGAGTCAGATGCCTAACTGAGTGAGCCACCCAGATGTCCCTTGACTAGTCTTATGAACCCTTTCTCTTCAGAACATATAGCTCTGCCTTGCCGTTCCATCCTAGTGCATTCTGCATTATTGCAGAAGTTGATGTAACCTTTCATTGTGCTGGGTGTAGAGGCTGCTTGGGATTCTCTCTCTCCCTCTGGCCCACACCCCTGCCCCCCCACTGCTCACACTCTCTCCCTCCCCTTTCCCTCCCCCTCTTCCCATCGCCCTCTCAAAAAAAAAAAAAAAAAAAAAAAAAAGACATCAAAAGAGCAGGTCCAGTTTTTATAAAGGCCTGAAAGGCCTGGAGGGATACCATACTATTTTTTGAAACCAAGTATTAGTATTTTCATTAAAAGGGTGCAAATACCGTTTCTAGCAAGTGCCAAATGGAAGACCAAGCCCTGGAGTTCAAAAAGGAAACAATCTTCTGAACAAGGAGCACCAAGGCAGTCTTCTACTCCAGCCACACTACCCATGGCCATGACGATGCCAGAGAGCCAGTGTCAGATTACTGAGCGTTTACCACATGAGCAATGTGCACAATGTTCTAGACAGTTTCGGTTGCTAGAATAAGTGCACTGACTGAAATCAACAAAGGCTGGACACCTGTTCTTCCAAAATAATTGGAAATTATTATTATTATTAATTCAGACATTAATGCCTATAGTTTTTCTCCTTGGGCATGTCAGTTTCTTGCTTCTGTTACTGCAGAAATGGGATTCAGGCCAGCAGTTTCAGCTAGTGTGCACAGAAGGACTTCCATTACATCTGCATTAGAACACAGTGGAATTCCAGACCACTCAATGTTCATGAATATTCAGTTAACCATAGAGCCAACTTTAGTTCTGGAGCACCACCTCCCACAAGAAGAGCTCTTGCTTCACTCAACCACAAGTAACACACAGGGCATCATGAATGGAGCACTCTGCTTCTTCAATCACCAATTTATTAGAACCATGCACAACTGTAACTTTTTTCCAGTCCTCTTGAGCAGTTTGCCAGAACCACTTAAATTGACCCGCTCAGCTAGCTCAGCCAAATCCAGCATGTCACCAGTGAATTGGTCAACATGAGCAACTGGCTTGGTTCCAGTTGTCTTACAGAGGACTTCAGTGTCTTCTCTTCCAATATCCCTAGCCACCATAATCTTCATTTTGTTCAGGGAATTTTAATGCAAGATCTCTAAGAGCAGCTCTTAAGAATAGACTTCTGTATGAGAACATTATATCTGGTTTAAAAAATTTGCCTCCCTAAATTTAGGATATAGGCTTCTTCCTTAGCACTGGGTCCATCTGGGCATATCGGAAACTACTATGTGATTATCCCTATCTGTTCTGGAAGCAGATAAGGAAAACCCCGTAAGCCCCATCTTAGCCTTTTCGACTCTGGTTAGATCATCTTATGGGTGAGAACCAGCCCTTCTACCAACTTGTAGTCATCATTTGTCCCACCCAGTTTTGTTATATATATATATATATACACACACACATATATATAAGCTATATATAGTTTATATATAAACTATACATACATACATCATAATTATAAACATTTATTTAAACTAGAACAAAACAGGGGAGGCTGGCTGACTCAGAGCATGAGACTCTTGATCTCGGGGTCATGAGTTCGAGCCCCACATTGTGGGTAGAGATTACTTACATAAACTTGGGGTGCCTAGGTGACTCTGTTGGTTTCAGCTCAGCTCATTTTAGGATGAGATCGAGCCCCCATTTGGGCTCCACGCTCAGCAGGGAGTCTGCTCAGTGGGGAATCTGCTTGAGATTCTCCCTCTGCCCCCTCCCATCCCCTCTCTCCCACATAAATCTTTAAAAAAAAATAAACTTAAAAAGTAAAAATAAACTAGAACAAAAGTTCGCCCATTCCCTGACCCTGGCAACTAACAATATGGCATCAGTGAGGTTGGTTTTTTAAATTTTTTGATTTAATTTTATTTACTCTTTCTAGATTCTACCTGGGAGAGAGATCATCAGTATTTGTGTTTCTCCATCTGATTTACTTCACTTGGCATAATGCCCCTGAGGTTTCTTAACTACTTTGGTATCTCGAAGATCTACACCAGTAGCTGTGGCACAATCACTTCCCTCACTGCATTTCCATTTACTGGAGAAAGCAGACTTTGAACACGAAGAAAACTCTGAGTTCAATGAAGCGCTTCCATTATCGAACAGTTTCTTGGTCACTCAGTTCCACAGGTCAAGAGGAGTTAAGATTTCAATACCCTTTTCCAAATCCTTCTGGAAGGACAATGGAAATGATGGCTGGATGAATCTCTTTCTGAAAAAGCTGCAGACAGGAATCTAAGAGAACAAGCAGCGATGATCATCAATGTGGTACCACCTCCTGCTTCTTCATCTGGGGTCTTGGACAGCTCCACCTGCATTCTGGCTGCTGGATGGAACACTTGCATTTGTTTCAAAATAGTGGCACCATGGTTTGTAATGGCCACATCCTTTCCCATCTTCACTTATTTTTATCCTTTTGGTCCCAGGCTTGTTCTAATAGCACCAGCAAGAGTTGGCCCATGGAGAGACTGCTGAGCAGATTTGGGCTGGCATGCTGGGGTCCTCATGGCGCCTTTCCAGTGGCTGCTGGCAGCGCTGTGGAGCACCCGCTCCAGAGCACCAGTGCTTGGACATGGCAAGCCTGGAGGGTCTGGGTGGGCTCAGAAAGGACAGATGGATGTGGAGTCCAGCTGGCTGCAGAATAATGGCATGCACCATTCACCACTGAAGTGGATTAGAACAGGTCACTCCAAAATATGAAACTTTGGCATATTATTTTGAGCTTAAGGCAACTGAGAAATAGCACACACAGGAAGGGCTCTCTGCCCTCTACTTTTCTGCCTAAGAGCAGGACATAAATTTCCTATGAGAAAGGTTCTTTTTTGTTTGTTTTTTTAAAGAGTGAGCATGTGTGAGCACACGTGGGTTGGGGAGGGGCAGAAGGAAAGGGAGAGAGAGAATCTTAAGCAGGCTCCACACCCAGTGCAGAGCCCGACGCAGGGCTTGATCTCACCAGCCCGAGATCACGACCTGAGCCAAAACCAAGAGTCGGGTGCTTAACTGACTGAGTCACCCAGGCAAACCCCCCCCCCCTTTTTTTTTAGTTTCAGAGGTAGAATTTAGTGATTCATCAGTTGCATATAACACCCAGGGCTCATTACACCAAGTGTCCTCCTTAATGTCCCCACCCACCTCCCCTCCAGCGGCCCTCAGTTCATTTCCTCACCTTTTGATCTGCCCCCCCCCTTTTAAGTCTCTTATGGTTTGCCTCCCTTTCAATCTTCATTTTATTTTTCCTTCCCCTAGGTTCATCTACTTTGTTTCTTGAATTCCACATTTAAGTGAAGTCAACTGTATTTGTCTTTCCCTGACTTACTTCACTTAGCATAATACCCTCTTTTCCATCCACATTGTTGCAAATGGCAAAATTTCATGCTTTTTGATGGCTGAGTAGTATTCCATCGTGTATATATACCACATCTTCTTTATCCATTCATCTGTTGATAGACATCTGGGCTCTTTCCTTATTTTGGCTATTATGGATATTGTTGTTATAAGCATCCCTCCTCTTTAAAGAATTTTTAAAAGTAATCTCTATCCCTAGCATGGGGCTCAAACTCACAACTCCGAGATTAAGAGTCACACGTTCCACCAACTGAGCCAGCCAGATGCATCGAGAAAGGTGCCCATTTATACCAGGAAGGAGAGAACACTCATCACTGGAGATGGAAATCAACACCAAGAAGACTGTACAGACTGGATTAAAATAACCCTCATCTTCCATTAGTTTCCCCCATCTATTTCCTAGTCCTTTCCCCAGAATATACTACCCCTACCAGTCTAATCCCTTTCCTTTGTCTACTCCACGATGTATCCCTTGTTGTTAAAGTATATAAACCCCGAATCTACACATTTCCTTGAAGTTTTCACTCTTCTATAAAGTCTCCTGTAAAAACATCAAGATCCATGTTTTTCACCTGTTAATCTGTCTGCTAAATTCACAGGCATCAGGTAGAGAGCCTAAGAGCTTAGAGTTAAAGTTTTCCTCCCTATCACCTTGCAGGTGATGGGTTGACTGCAAAACGGAAGGTGGAAGTGAAGGACTTTTTATGAGTTTGTGTATTGATTAAATGTTTAAAATAAAGAATTGTATGTATTGTATTTAAAGAAATAAAAAAGGAAATTTTCTTCAATTCAAGTTACTCCTAAGAATAGTCTTATTGGGTGCCTGGGTGGCTCAGTTGTTAAGCGACTGCCTTCAGCTCAGGTCATGATCCTGGAGTCCCGGGATCGAGTCCCACATCGGGCTCCCTGCTCAGTGGGGAGTCTGCTTCTCCCTCTGACCCTCTTCCCTCTTGTGCTGTCTCTCATTCTCTCTCTCTCAAATAAATAAATAAAATCTTAAAAAAAAGAATAAAGTCTTATTAAATCCCAAGGAAAACCAACAATTTTTTAAAAAGATACATACGTTTATTAAAAATTCAAAGATATTTAACAATTTATTGAAGTCAAAAATATAAATTCTTTATAAAATCTAGAAAGGTAGAATTAGGAATTCGATTTCAAAGGATTTAGAATTCCTTATAAAAGTTTTTAATATTACATTCCTTGTCAAACTGGGACTTGGAGGGCTTTTGGCATTCCACCACTGACTGACTGCCTTGAGAAATGAGTCAGCAGTAGCACATGAAACTGGATAGATGAGAGATGCATATTCACTCTTATCCAAAGGTAGCAAAAAGCACCATGTTTCCCACTTAACTAGAATGTAGCTTCTACTGCAATTCTTTAGAGAAGTGAACCTTTAGAATCCATTTTCCCCAATCAAAGAAGAGCCATTTGTGCCTTTGTCCTAATACCTCTGAGTACTTGCCAGGAGTTAAAACTCTGGCTGAACCATCACCACAGGACTCCTTAGATGAAGGCAGGTAAAAATGTCTCAGAAGGTGGTTTACTCTGTTCTATTCTTTCACATCTCAAATTCAGTTGGCTGGTCACAGTTAGGCAGGTAGAAATGCGTTAAAAATTTCAGAACTCACAATAACCTTTTCCAGAAGTAGATTAAGATCACTGCTGTAAAGCATGACAGAAGAGCCTGGACCAGCATTCTTTTCCAAGATGGCAGCATGGGTGTGAAGAAGAGACAAAAGCCATCCTATAAGGGGGAGGGAGAAGGGAATTAGACCGTTTCAGAATGCCCCACGCCTGGACTCAATGAAACACACTGGCACTTCTGGATTAAACAGCAAGGTAACTCCTGGATTTAAAGAATAGAAAAAGTAAATACTGACCAAGAGGCAACCTGTACTTAGGAAGCTGAGTTAGGATTTGTAACGAATCCAACACAGGGGAAAAGGAGAACATAGGAGACAACTTTGTCACAGCAAGAATACTCACTTTTTGATCTGCCCCCCCCTGCCTTTTTAAGAGGACACCAAGCCCCACTACACACCAAATAATCTGATTAAAAATGGGGAGAGGACCTGAATGGACCTTTCTCCAAAGAAGACCTACAAATGGCCAACAGACACATGAAAAGATGCTCAGCATCACTCATCAGGGAAATGCAAATCAAAACCACAATGAGAGGTCACCTCACACCAGTCAGAATGTCTAGTATCAAAGAAACAAGAAATAAGAGTAGGCGAAGATGTGGAAAAAAGGGAACTGTTGGTGGGAATATAAATTGGTGCAGCCACTATAGAGAACAGTATGGCAGTTCCTCAAAAAAATTCAAAATAGAAATGTCATACGACCCAGTAATTCCATTTCTGGGTATTTACCTGAAGAAAACGAAAACATTAATTTGAAAAGATATATGCACCCCTGTGCTCATTACTGCAGTATTTACAATAGCCAAACTATGGAACAACTCAAGCATCCATCGATAAATGAATGGATAAAGATGTGGTATATTTATACAATAGAAAATTACTTAGCCATAAAGATGAATGAGATCTTGCCATTTGCAACATCATGGATGGACCTAGAGGACATTATGCTAAGTGAAATAAGTCAGAAAGACACAAAAAACATGATTTCAGGAGCACCTGGGTGGCTCAGTCATTAAGTGCCAGCCTTCGGCTCACGTCATGGTCCCAGGGTCCTGTGATCAAGCCCCGCATCGGGCTCCCTGCTCAGCGGAGAGCCTGCTTCTCCCTTTCCCACTCCCCCTGCTTGTGTTCCTGCTCTCGCTCTCTCTGTCAAATAAACAAATAAAATCTTAAAAAAAGAAAACATGATTTCATTTATATGCAGACTCTAAAAAAAAGCTGAACAAACAAAACAGAAACAGGCTTATAAATACAGAAAACTAGAGGGGAGGTGGGTGGGGAGATAGGCAAAATAAAAAACATGAAGCATTTCAGATTTATTTTTATTTATTTGAGAGAGAGCGGGGTGGGGGGGGGAGAGAAGGGGAGCGGGAGAAGAAGCAGACTACTCCCATGCTGAGCAAGGAGCCTGAGGCAGGGCTCTATCCCAGGACCCCAGGATCCTGGGATCATGACCAGAGACTAAGGCAGACGCTTAACCAAGTGAGCCACCCACTATATTGTACACCTGAAATTAGTAACACTGCCAATTATATCAAATTTTAAGTTAATAAAAATTTAAAACTTGCAAAGAAAAAAGAAACCTAAGAGGAACGTAGACTACTTTATCACATTCTTTCCTGAGCCAAGGGCAGATGCCATTTGGGAAACTGGCAAATCACTAGGTTGAAAACAATCATCTAAGACAATAAAGCAAGCAGCTCCATTCAGATAAACGGAGAAGAAAGGAATGGAAGTACAGATAGGGGCTTTTTTTTTTTTTTTTTTTAAAGAGTTGGGGAGAGAGAGGAGTGTAGAGGGGGAGAAAGAATCTTCAGCAGGCTCCCACTGAGCCCGAGGGGCTAGATCTCACAATCCTGAGATCAGGACCTGAGCCAAAAATCAAGAGTCTGAGACACTTAACTGACTGGGCCCCCCAGGCACCCTGAGGTAGTGGCATTTTAACTGTAGCTAG
The DNA here is from genome assembly GCF_037043125.1 of Eumetopias jubatus. Lineage (NCBI taxonomy): Eukaryota > Metazoa > Chordata > Mammalia > Carnivora > Otariidae > Eumetopias > Eumetopias jubatus. The sequence continues at coordinate 93,175,386 of NW_028274813.1, forward strand.
GAAGAGGTGCGGGCATGTCCCCTTTACGTAATTGGGGGAATCTGGGCCTCTTGATGTTAAAAGATTATTCCTTAGTCAATGTTAATTAGCCAAAATAACAAAAACAATGACCTCCTCCCAATTAATTTCCTCTTTAACTGCAAAGGACCCTCAGGGGCCAAATGCCTTCTTAAGACAGGGCTCAGGTCCGGTTCTTAGAGTTCACAGGCCTGAAGAACAGCACACAGACCAAGAAGAATACGGGTTAATGCTAACACCTCGAACTCTTCATATAAGGTCAGGGTTCCGATTCAGGTACTACCTCTCCTCCATAAATGGGGCCGATTTCGTCACCACAGGTGATGCCAACCGCCAACAAGAGCTAAATTTCCTGCGGTGTCTTCCTTAGTTCCTTTTTTAACTTGAGGAAGAGAGGAAAGGAACAGGAAGGAGTCTAGCTCAGAAACCAAGAGGCATGCTCTCTTCTTACTGAAGAATGGTGGTGGGCTTTCCTTGATCATTAAACCGGTTTAAGAGCTGCAGGGCAATGGCCTGCCCCTCTAGCCTAGACCACAGAAATCAATGACCTACAGCTGAAAGCCATAGCAGCTGGTTATCACCCAAAGAAGGACTGGGTGCAGAGGATTAGAAGTAAGGAACTGTGAGTCAATACCACCAGTGGGTGCCTGCGCACACTCTCCAACACCTCTGGCCGCGGCTCTTCCCGAGGGGTGTTGGGGGCTGGGCAAGGGGATGCCTTTCCCACTTAACGTTTTAGGCTGGTGCTCTCCACCCTGCAGCGCAGTGGCCTCTGTCTCTCCAAAGGTTGCTTAATAAGCAGAGGAGAAAGAATCCACCTGGCCCAGGGCCGCCCCACTGCTGATTTCACCAGTCTATGAGCAAAGCATCCCGACCCTAACGTAGGCGCATCCTAAAACCCCTAAAACCGGCAAGGCTAAGGCCACAGTGGGCCAACCAGGTCGTGCGCATGGGCTTCAGAATGGGTTAGTAAGAGAGCCGTCTAGCAAGGGCGGTTTCTGCCAGTGTGACTCCGTCAGGAGAGGAGGAAACCAGACTTAACACCGAAAGTCCTCGTCTTGCTGAAAGGAACGCCTCACCAAGTTGAAACCGCTAGGGCCCTCCCGGTGGTGGCCGCGTGGGCGCGTCCCCGGCTGCCCGTCCCCCCGCTTCCCGAGTCCTCCCCGCGCTCACCCAGCCGTCGTGCGCCTCCAGCCAGGCGCGATGCTGTCCTGTGAGCCGATTGCAGAGGAAGTCCACCAGGCGCTCGCAGTCCTGGCGAACGGTGGCCTCCCAGTCCCCCAACTCCTGTTCCTGGTCGATCCCCGACGGCGATCCCTCCAGCAGTGTTCCCGCGAAGGTCAAGAGCGCCACCACGCGGCCCCAGCTTAGGGGCTGGGGGTGGGCGAGTATCTCCCGCTCCACCTGAGCCACCAGCTCGACGCGGTTGCCGCGGTAGCCGCGGTAATGAGACAAGAAGCGCTCGTGACGCTGCAGTATCTGGGCGGCCACCGAGCGCAACACCGCGGCCTCGGGCGTAGACGGCGCCCGCGCGGGGGTGCCGGGCTCCCGGGCGCAGTACTCTAGGTAGTCGGTTAGCAGCCGCGCGGTGCGCTCCTTCAGCGCGTCCGCCATGGCCTGACCTCTCCCCGCACGGCCCCGAGCCGACCCGACCCGGTTTTCTAGGCCTGGCTGCGCCTCCGCCCAGGGAGGGGCCGCCTCGCCCCGCCCCGGTTCCGCGCGCGTGGCAGTTGTTTTCCTAGGTCGGGAGAGGAGCCTTTCGTGGGAATCCCATTTGCACCTGTTCCGGCCCCAAAGGCCAGGCCCGGTGGTGTGCACGCGTTCACACAGCGATCAGAAACAGAATGAGACTTTTGGGGGGATTATTGTTCAGCTCTGGGCCTGGGGACTAAGAACCCAGAGGGGAGAGTCTGGGAAGTTGAGCTAGACTCTTGCCTCCTCTTAAGAAGAGGTTGACAGGGGCGCCTGGGTGGCTCAATCGTTAAGCGTCTGCCTTCGGCTCAGATCATGATCCCAGGGTCCTGGCATCAAGCCCCGCATTGGGGTCCCTGTTCGGCGGGAAGCCTGCTTCTCCCTCTCCCACTCCCCCTGCTTGTGTTCCCTCTCTCGCTCTTGATGTCTCCCTTTCAAATAAATAAATAAATAAAATATTAAAAAAAAGAAGAAGAGGTTGACAAAGGCTACCCGCAGCCCTCCACTGACGACTCCCTTGCAAGCATTATTAGCACCTCTCCGCTGGACAGAAGCAGCCAGGTGTGGGCTGGATCTGGCACATGTGGCAGGAAATAGGATCCTTCTCTTGCAGGCTGTGGGAGTGCCAATACTAGCTGTATTCATTCATTCGCTCATATTTATTCAGAGCCTGTTAGCACTGAAACGTAATGGAGAACAAGGCATGTGGCCCCTGCTCTCAAGAACCCTACAGTCTAGTGCTGAAACAAAGAAACAGCCCCCACAGTAGAGTTTAATTATCACTATAGTAGGAATAGGTGAGTACTCAGCTCCAGGATATGCTTCCGGTAGCTACCATTCCTATATTGCTTAGAATTCTCTTTACTTTTTACTGGCCAATTCCTTATTACTCCAAGCCTCTGTTATAGTTAATATTTCTTACATTAACCTTTCCTTTCTCTGTTCATGATACTCTATGGCTTCTTTCTCCTGATTGGACCTAGACTGACACAGAATTGGTATTAGCAGTGAAAATTCTGGGGCTGCAGTAGTCTGGATTATGTTGAAATATCACACTTCAGGGTGAAAGAGGAGTTGGTGCCCCTTGTATCACCTACAAGAAAAAAGAGGCAAGACATTTGGGAGGTCCTTTTGGATTTTGGAGGCAACATACACCACATATGAGTGTGTGAATTGGACCCATCTACAGGCTGGTAGATTGGGAGGAAGAAGAGAAGGTTCTGTAGCACATTTAGGCTATAGTATGAGCTGCTCTACCACCTAGGTCTTATGCTCCAACAGATCAAATGATATGTGTTGTGTCAAATAGGGATCCTGTATGGACACTCCAGTAAATACCAATAGGAGGATTATAGCACAGACCTCTAGGTTTTCAAAGAAAATCTGTGTCCTCTTCCGCAGATAGCTATTCTCCTTTCAAGAAGCATGTTCTGACTTGCTACTGGACCTTGGCAGAGCCTGAATGACTAACCATGCGATATCAGGTGACCATGTAGCTTGAGCTCTCAACACGTGGATGTTGTCTGACCTACCTAGGCATAAGGTTGGGCATGCACAGCAGCAATGTGTCATCAAGTGGAAGTACATAGATAGATAGATAGATGATAGATAGATTATATATAACTGAACTCAGGCAGATCCATTAGGTACAAGTAAATTGCATGAGTAGGTGGTTCAGGGTCCTGCAACACCAATTCTTACTGCTTTGCCTCCTCCCTCATTCCATACCTATGACCTCCAAGGGATTGCTTATGATCAGTTGACTGAGGGAGAAAAACTCAAGCCTGGATTACAGATGGGTCCGCAAGTGGACAGCTGGAGCGTTACAGCCCCACTCAGGGGTGACTGTGAGGACATTGGTAAAGGAAAATTCTCCCAGTGGGCAGGGATTCAACCCAGGTATTTGACTGTCTGCTATGTCTGGAGGAAGAGATGGCCAGAGTACATATTTACACTGATTCTTGGGCAGTTGCTGATGGTTTGGCTGGATGGTCAGGGCCTTGAAAAGACTAGGATTGGAAGATTGGTGACAAGGAAATCTGGAAGGAGGTATGTGGCTGGATCCCTCTGATTGGGTACAGACTGCAGATATTCAGGTCCCATGTGAATATTAGGAGCAGACTCTTAATAATCAGATAGACAAACTTCTGTGCTTTGTGGAGTCAGAGAGCTTCTTTACCCAGCCAGCATGGTGCTTGTTCTGTGGGCCTGCAAACAAAGAGGTGATGGCAGCAGGGAGAGCATATGGCAACAGTGGAATTCTCCCTACAAAGGTTGAGTTGGCCACTGGTACTGGTGGGTGCCTGGTCTATCAACATCAGTGATTCGTTTATAGTGAGCCATATGAATTTCATCAGAAGGGAGTATAAATCTCTGTGTATTGAGCTCCCGCCTGAACTGTTTTTGACATCTTATGGGTTCCCTTGTGGAGGTCAATATTTTGAGATATGTTCATATTTTGTCAGAGAGTAATGTTTTCCTTTGTGAACACTACATTTTAGCAACAAGCACAGTTTTTTCTTAGATTTGGAGTAGTTTGGTGGTGAGTGGTAAATCCTCTGGCCCTGACATTGGCTAACTCCTCATAATTATCAGTTGAACCAAACAGCAAGTGAACAAATTAACCTCTACACAGAATTTCTGATCCACATGATGCAAGGAGGCGGTTTGCTGTCAGACTTGGTTAAAATCCTGGCTCTGCCACTTAGAAACTGTGCAACCACGAGCAAGTTGTTCAACTCTCCTAGCCTCAATTTCCCTACCTAAAAAATGGAGGTAATAAACTGCACCATCCCACTGTTACAAGGATTATGTTACTTGGTGTATGCAAGGTGCTTAGCACAGTGCTTGGCACATAGGAAAAGTTCTTTACAGAGAAATTTTTATTATAAGTATGACCTAACCAGGGTTACTATGCTCACTTGTGCCACTTTTAACCGAAAGTCAAAACATAGGGGCGCTTAGGTGGCTCAGATGGTTAAACGTCTGCCTTCGGCTCAAGTCATGATCTCCAGGTCCTGGGATCGAGCCCCGCTCCCAGCTCAGCAGGGAGTCTGCTTCTCCCTCTCCCTCTGCCTCTCCCCCTGCTATGCTCTCTCTATCTCTCTGTCTCAAATGGATAAATAAAATCTTAAAAAAAAAAAAAGAAAAGAAAAATGTAACATTTTGGTGAGCCTTACCTATCTGGTTTCTTTGTTTTGTTTTTTAAATACTGAAAATACCTATAGACTACCTACTATTTTTCCATGTATATATATTTAGCAGCTTTATTGTGATAAATAAATGTGCAGCGATCACCACTATCTAATTCCATGACCTCAAAGGAAATCCTATACCCATTGGCAGCCCCTCCCTGTTCATCCCACCCCGAGCCCCAAGTAACCACCAAACTCCTTTCTGTCTCTGTGGATTTGCCTGGTCTGAATATTTCATATAAACAGAATCATACACTGTGTAGTCCTTTGTGTCTGGCTTTTTTCACTCAGCACAATTTTTTCAAGGTTCATCCATGTTGTGGCATGAATCAGTACTTCCTTACTTCCTTTTTTTATTGCCAAGTGATATTGCATTGTATGGCTCTACCACAATTTGTTCATCTGTTCAGCAGGTGAACATTTGAGATGTTCCACTTTGGGCAGCTACGCACATTTGTGTTCAAGTTTCTGTGTGGGCATGTTTTCATTTTTCTTGGGTTACAGACTGAGGGGTGTGAAGCCACCTATTATTGGGGAGCACAGATAGGCTGACCTCTGCTTTATGGTTCCTGGTTTACAATAAGGACAAGTGTTCACCAGTGATGTATTGGTTAGATAACCTTAGGTTCAAAAGAGGCAATTCTGTTGTCACAATCTTTGTGTAAATGCTCATACCATACTTCCATTTAGCTATTTATGTGGTTCAATTAGCCAGAGCATCATTCCTGATCCCATTTCCTCACTAGAGGGTCAGCATCTTTTTTACAAGGACATAAGCATACTCATTTCATTTCTTTCACCAGAAATGGCCATGAGTCAGCCCACTGTGGAGATGGACCAGTCCTGAAGGCCAGCCTAGCTCCAGCCACCTCTCATCTAGAGAACGAGGGGTCTATGCTATGCCTTGAAGAGTGATGCGATTCTCTCCTATCACAGGTGAGAGGGTGAGTGGTTTAGCAAAGGATCCAGAGAGACAAAAAGATTCACTGAGCGCTTTCCCCCAACTTGCCTCCTCAGAATTCCTGACCCACCTCAGTCCGGCCCAGTCCAGATCTCCAGGAACTGTATCTGTATTTTTAGGACCTGTACTTTTTTTTTTTTTTGAAAGATTATTAGAGAGAGAGAGAACGAGCCGGGGGAGGGGCAGAGAGAGGGAGACAAGCAGACTCCCTGCTGAGCAGGAAGCCTGATGCAATGCCGGGAGCTCAATCCCAGGACCCTGAGATCACAACCTGAGCTGAAACCAAGCATCAGTCGCTTAACCAACTGAGCCACCCAGGTGCCCCCAGGGCCTGTATTTTTAACCTGCTGTTGACCTGAGTGGTTTTCTCAGCAGGCAAGTTTGGGAGATGCAGATCTACAAATCCCTGCTCAACCAGCTCTCCAGGGCTTGGGAGGAAGCTAGCTGGCAGCAATAGGGCCCCAACTCCAAGCCCAGTTAATCTAACCTATCTGCTGGGCTTAACCCCGGATCCCAAGTGCCTTCCTCTGAAAAGCTTTTCAGCAGTCCACAGGTCCCAGGTGGTCTCGAGCCTTTCCCAGTGCCTCTCTGTGCCTCCTTGGGACCTCCTCTGAGGGCCTCTCCTCCAGCCCCCCCTCCTCAGTGACCCTCATCCCCACCCCGCCTTTTTTCCAAGCTCCTGTAAGGGCCTTAATGCCCTCAGCGAGTTCTCACACAGTGGGCTCGAGAAGGGCTCATTAGCCCCTCAACTGTTTTCAAAGTAGAGTCCTTAGATCTTGGGAGTCCCCCAAGATCAAAACTATTTTAAATACATAATAATACTGACTCTTTCTTTGTATGTGTGTCTTTTAAGACTCTCATTCTCTGGGGAGTTATCCAGAGGCTCCTGATATGTGGGGAAAGCATTACCAACGGGATGTGTGCTTCTGTATTCTTGTGTTTTACAATTTTCCTCAGCTTTAATTTCTAATAAAAATATTGATAGATATAACCCACATAACCAAAAAGCTCAAGAATTTTTAAGAGCGTAGAGGGATCATTAAGACGGAACACCTTGAGAACCACTGGCCCAGATGAATTTCTAACTGATGACAATGACTAATTGGATACATGAGTGGGGGCTGCTCAAGGAGGGGGAGGCATTGGGAGGAGGGCTGCGGGGAAGAAGGAACAAGGGAAGGGGAACAGGGAGGATGGGAGAAGATGGGGGTAGGGATGGGAGAAAGAGGGAGAGAAGGAAGGAGGGAATCGGATGGGGAGGGATGGTGGACAGACAGAGGAAGCAGGGAGCTAACCCTTGCTGAAGATGAGCCAAAGGCTTCACGTATCTCAGTGCTGTCCCTCCACACGCGAGGGAGCGGAGGCTGAGAGTCAGGTATCACGCATGCTATAAGTGGCACAGCTGGGTCTGAACCTAGGTGCACGCTGTTTGTCACCATGCTGTCCCCCTCTAACTTACAGCCGCGTCCTGGTACTCAGTGGTGCCACCGGCTCGCTGGCTGGCCAAGAAGCCATGAGAGTCCGGGATACAAACACCTTTATGACCTTTCGCTGCCTTTAAGCTGTTTATAATCTAGGGATGTGTAGAGGAGGTCAAGGGGTGGAAAAGGGAAGTGGATAGGGAGTGCCTGCCTCTGGCTCATTCCAGAGTAGGGCTGGCAGCTGGGCCCCACTCCTGCGAGGCTGCCCACTCCAAAGCAGCTGCCTTGACTTCGGTTCACAGGTATTTTCCGTAAATGCCCATCACGGCAGCCCTCCTTACCTGACCCCCCTTCTCTTCTCGGACTATGCACACCTGAGGGTGCGTCCGTGTGGACCCTTCACCACAATTGGTTTGGTAGGTTTGCCCCCAAGGCCTCTAAGAAAAACTGATTACAAAACTCCACTCAGCGTTATTTTCAATATGCAAAATACAATTTATTACCTGGAGTTTACCCTTGGAGTCCCGACAGGGTGTAGCATATTCCAAACCAAGTGTTACATCGATAAATACTAAACAACACCCACTATGAAATCAAATACGTCGGGGGGGGGGGGTGCTTCCTGCCAGTGGGGATAAGTGAGTGTTCTAGGGAATACTTCCCGGGTTTTTGTTTTGATTGGAGAGTTATGGACCGTTTTTGCACATGTACTGAAGATGCTCTCTGCCTCTCCAGATATCTAACCTTGAATTTGCTTCCCTTCAGTCTAGGTGGCTTTTCCTTTGTCCTGTCTTCCTTCACTTCTGGGAGGTCCAGGTCAGAGGGCAGAGACACTAAAGGGTCTGTAGGAGAGAAGCAAGGGTACCATAAGGAGGAGACCAGGAGCAGCTCTGGCACATGCTGGGCGAGGAGCTGGGGAATCCCGTGAGATGCACTCAGGGGCCTGACTCCTTCAGCAGCTGTGCCCATTTCCCCGCGCCCCTGCCAGCCTGGAATCCCCTGGGCTCCTTGGAGTCCAGCAGGGGCCTTTTCCATTTCTCTCTCTACCCCCTACAGGGTGTGCTGTGTAGTAAAACCCTCAGTAAAATGTTTGCTTGGCAAATGACTGAATCTAACCACCATATTTACTTTAAAAGAATTGATGGAAAAGCTAGCCTGGCTTGTTTTGGATTGACTGGCCCATAAGGATACAAATCGTTCTGAGGGTGGGCCTGGCACACGTCCTGATGTTTGCAGGAGGCCAGTCACGTCTAGACCTGTCTGCTGGCCGTGCCCTGCTGCAGCTCTGGAGGGCCTCTCTGAGCAGCAGGGCCTGGGGCTGGGCCCAGAGGGCCAGAACCACGACTAGGAGAGGGGTCAGGCTGGAGCAGGGCCCAGAGAGGAGACGGGACAATCCAGGGCACTCGGGCACCATGGGACCCCCAGACCACTCACAGGGCAGGCCTCAACTGGGAATGATTTTTGGTGTGTGAGGTGACCTTCTATTTCTCTAAGTAATGCATGCCATCTTAATGAACAAGGAATTTTAAAAAACAAAGAATAAGCCTCAACACCTTAAAAACAAGGAAAAGAAGAGATCTTACAACAAAAACACTTGGTGTCTTCCAGAAGGAAATGCTGAATTTCAAAGACAAGTATTTTGTGTATTTTTTTCTCAATATAAGAGAGGCAAAGACATTATCACTTGGGACCTATCAACTAATTTGTGTATGTAATTACATTTTCAATGCAATAAATATGAATATACTTCATATGGATATGATCTCCTATGATACTTTTAGTATCCTGAGTGGATACTACTAGTAGGTTTTTAAGTAAGTTTACTGTCTTGTGTTCCCACACAGAAAGGTTTTGGTTGCTCTGAGAAGCCTTTGTGTCACAAACAGCATTCAGCTTTTCCCTCAAATGACAGGAAATACCCTGTCTGAGGGATCCATCACATCATCACAGAATTCATAAATCAAACATCCTGTCCACTTTATGCACATCTTTCTTCCATTGATGACAGTTCACACAGAGGGAAATGTTTGATCTGAAAAAAGACAATGCGAGACTGAAAAAGAAACTTTTACAATAAAAACATTTTTTTAAAAAAGGGATTTTGTCCAATTACGTTTGGAATTGGAATTTTCTTCTATCACAGACCAATCAACATGGCCGGCCTCGTGCAGCCCGCCGTTAAGTCAGCACTTCTAGAGGAAAGTTCCACAAGACACAGTGCACACTGAGAAGAATCAGATTTTAAAGTGCTCTGAAAACAAATTTGATTTAAGGAAGTACTAGGGGATTTATTAAATGCTGACTCCTATTGGTAATATATGTGGAGACGGTATAATTAGAATAATCTTAAAAATGGATACATTTTTAAAAAGTATTCAAAATGCAAAACACTGTACTTGAAGGTGTTCTAGGGCTGAAGGCCCACACTGGGGTCTTTCTAGGGGTGGTCATTTTAATAGTAATATCAGGGATGCTGAGTGAACTTGCAGCCGCGGAGTCACTCCTTTAAGCTACGTTGCAATAACCCTCAGATCCTCTAGACGAAAGATCTATTTACATATGACGGTTTCAAATTCTACCCTCAGGTGCCCATGTGTGCATCGTCAGGAGATGATTAAGCCCAGACCTGCAAAGCCACAAACAGATAATTGTTAGTCCCCGAGTAGTTAATGACTTGTGAAACTTGAGTTTAAAGAGATAAAAGCAGGTCAGTTACACACACACACCATCCAAAATGAAGCACGCACAGGTCTTGGATGGTAACACCTAACTCCTGGCAACTCAAAGGTGCTTCTTGAGACCTGTCTCTTCCCCTAGCTCTGCTCAATCATCTGTAGGGCATCTGTGGCCTTCTTACTAGGGGCTGGTAATGCTTAGGCTGAGTGCCATCTGTACCCACACACCCTCCTGGGTATATTAATGTGACTTTATTGATTTAGGAAACTCTTGCCCCAGAAGATGAACTCACAGATAACTTTGTTGTTTGTTTCAGGAACTTCCAAAAATCCTTGATTTATCCTAAGAGTAGACCACTCAACTACTCTCTTTAGAAAAGATACTTACTTCTCAGGCCTACACAGAGCATCACAAATGATGGTTACTTTTCAAGACTGTCTTCAAAATCCTCTCCCTCCCCCAACTATGTGTCCAGCAATCTTAAAACTATTGTGCCACAAATTTGTCTAATCCTAATTAAATCCCTCCATCTGGCCTTAAACCAGAACCCCCTCCCCACACCATATAAATATCTTTGTTCTCCCCTTCTGAGCTGCCACGAAGACCGTCAAGTTTGTGCTCCATCCCCACTGAGGTAAGAAATACACTTAGCTTTGCTTTATGAACAGGCTATTTTGGAGGTATTTCTGGTGAGCCAACATACAGCAAGGTCGTTGAGCTCTTTGAGAAACTAATGAAAGCCATGAGGACACTTTCCCCGGAAAAATGGACACATGAAATGTGACCTTTAATTTCAGGGGCTTCACGGGTTCCCTAAAACCTCTCTGTGGGTCTCACAAAGGCGTGTGAATGCCCCACTACTGGGAGGGGAGCCTGGCACCTGTGGTTTGCCAAAGGCTAGAATCAGAAGAACCCTACTTTCAGGATCAAAAGGGGCTGTGTGGATCACCTGGCTCCATTCTTCCCTCAATTACACGCTGATACACAGCTGTTTAAACTATGCTCCAACACCTGCATTGATGGGAGACTCACGACCTCTCCGGGGCAATGCATTCCTTCTGTGGCCATGGACAGAGCTGAAATTAGAGCTGTGTCTGGCGAACATCACCCAGGCTTATTCTGAGCCTCTGCTTTAAAGAGGGCCAACCACTCCTCTCACACACACAGTAAAATAAAAGAACTTCTCTCTTACTCTGAGGGTATGATCCCATGATCCTGAGCAAAAAGCAGTTCCATCAGGGGAAACTCGGAGAGTACTAACACGGTTTTCATGTCCAAACAGGATGGAGACTCGGGACCCCTTCAGAACATCCCAGACATTGATGGTATAATCATTGTATCCAGCGAAGAGCAGGCGCCCTCAAAACAGGAGGATATGATGGTTACTGAACCAGTTCCACCCTGTTTTTCTTTTCATGACTCACTCACACAGTCATGCAGTCGCTTGCTCATTCATTCATTCCACAGTGATTTAGGGCCACTATGTGCCAGGCACTGTGCTTTGCCCTGGGGGTTCAGAGAGCACCGTCGCTGCCCCTCGTGGAGGGTGCTGGTGGGCAGGCAGGCAGACACGTGAATGGACACATGGTAGCACATGGAATAAGGGTGTCCCTTTTCAGGGATGAAGGGGAGACTGGCAGGCTGAGGAGGAAATGCCTAATGAAGGGCACTGCAGATGGGAAGCCGCATGCATCGCTGTCTTGAAGAAGAGCGGCACAGCCTTCATTTCCCGTAAAAGGAAGGGGGTGGGGAGGCTGCTTCAGGTGGGGTGAAGTGGGGTGGGGCGTCGTGGAGGAAAACCGGGGCAAATGCAGACTGCTTAGCCCACTGGCTCACCCGAAGTTCAGCTGAGGGAAAGCTTGATCGAGAGCGGGGTTGCCTTTAGCTCCCGACTTACAGTCCCCAGAAAGTTTCTGAAAGAAAATCTTACCACTGAGGGAGAAGTCCACACTGGATGCTCCAAATATGATACTCTCTTTGGAATAGATGGCGACCTCCCTGTCTGCCCGGAGGTCGTAGAGGCGACACTGGCGTGACAAATGTGACAAAGAAGCACTTATTTCTGGCTCCGGGTGGGAAGAGAGGACCACAGGGCTATCAGCAGGCACTGCTGGCTTGTGTAGTTTGGGGGATGAGGGAAATACCTCTAGTTGTCTCCCCTAGCATTTTCTACCTTAATCCCAATTCCTATTAATCTGCAGGGATCAGTGGAGATTCAAGGAAACAGCAAATACAGAAGATTTGGGGGGAGGCGTACAAAAACAAAAATGAAACCCCTCTTTTTTTCTGATAAAGGATATTCATTGTAGAAAATACAGGAAAACTCCTAAAGAAGGAAACAAAAATCACCCCAAATCCTAGAGGTATTTACTAACATCTAGGCTACTTCCTTCATTCTTATTTCCGTTTTATGTGGGTCTTTAAATGGAGTGGATATTTCATGATGACTTCTATTAACATCAGGTTATGAGCATTTTTCTCGTATCATTAAATAATCATTAAAAACACATGACTAACATGGTTGTTGAATATTCCTTATGTGGATATATTAAATCTGTTTAGCCGTACCGTGTTGAGAGTTTTGATTGTGTCTAATTTTTCTCCTTTATAAATGAAATTTTGATGACCATTCTTACATAAAAATCCTTATACATATCTCTGATGTTTTCCTTAGAAGAGTTAAGGAACAGAATCCTCAGAATAAAATTGTTTCAAGAAATAGTATGACCAGATCAAAGGGGAGGGATATTTCAAAAGCTCTTGGCTTATATGGCAAGACTGTTTTCCAGAAGCGTGGAACCAACGGGCCTAAATCTAGGCTCTTTAACCATATTACGTCCACAATGTAGCATTTCATTGCTAATCCAAATGAGCTCTGATCACTTAAGCTTGCATTTATTGGATTACAGGTAGTCTGAAAATGTTTTTAGGTGTTTATTTGCCATTTTGGATTTCCTACTTTGTAAACAGTCTACATTTTATCAAACTCTTTAAAAATTGGGGTGTTTATCTTATTGATGATGCAACCCCATTCATATCTAAAGGATTTCAATTTGGTCTGTCATACAGATGGCAAGAACTTTTCATAGATGTATGCCCTTGTATTTTGTTATACATTTTTTGGCACACGGAAGTTTTACATTTTCATTTTCATTTTTTAAAAAGATCTTATTATTTGGTATTTGTCTTCCCTCTGGCAAACCCTGAACCAACCACTTTCCCCAGGCTGCCTGGGGAGGTATAGGAAAAGGAACATATAGGGCAGATGAGACATGGGAGAAATAATATGTACCAAAAATATTTACTTATAGTAGTATTTCTTAAAGGGAAAACAAAACCTTGAACCTAAATGTCCAAAAATTGACTAGTCAAGTACACAATGGCATGTCCATAACATGGAATACTATTCAATTACTAAGAAAATATAATGTAGATTGGCTCCACTGGCATGGGAAATGTTCACAATCTATTGCTAAGTGAAAAAAGCAAATTATAAAGCATTTTGTTTCAAAATAAAAAAGACAGAAAGGAATTCACCCAACTGTGACTTGGGTTGGGAGAATAAGATATTTTAACCCCCTTCCCAAGGTTTCTTCAATGAATTCACTTTACTACGGTAATCAGAAAAAAACACTAATTTTGAAAAATAAATCACTGTATCTCTCTTTCAAATAGGAAAAGCTCTCATAACTTAGAAACATACCGTAGCATCATCTGATCCTGAAGCAAAGGCATCTCCACTCGGGTAGTACCTGCAGAGAGAAAGTTTGGATAGAAAGCATTTATTCAGAGTGGTGATTCTCAATCCTGGATGCCCGTCAGAATCATCTGGAAATCACCTGAGAAAGTTGTCCCATCTGGGCCCATGGAATCGGAATCAGAATCTCCACTGCTGGGGACATAAGGACCGCTCTTTATAGAGGCCAGAAGGGGAGGCTCATCTGCGTGGCCCACTGGCCTCTAGTTTTTTTCCCTGTAAGTAGGGGACAGTAACAATGGCCTTGCAGAGTGTTGGTGAGGAGTAACTGAGATAACGTGTGTATTCGCACCAGGCACTGAACACAGAGCAGGCCGCCGGTAACCGTGGTTTCCATTGATCACACACCTCATTCCTGGGACTTGGCTCAGCTCCAGGGTAAGAAAGTGATTATCTGCAGACACTGGAATGGCACATACAAACCCTCGTGCAGATCTCCGCACTGACCATTGCCTCCCTGGGATACCTCTGGCAAGGGACTTTACCTTGCCCAGCCTCAGTTTCCTCATTTGAAAAGTGAGGATGATAATGTACTTTCCTGTTGTAAAGACTGAATACAGGCAAAGAACTTGGCATAGTGCCAAGTGAAAAGCATTCAATAAATGATGCTTATTACTGTTACGTCCATTCTCTTCTCGGTAATCAGGCTTCCTGGGGAGAGGGGAGTCTACACTGAGACCTAATGGATGTTAGAGGAAGAGGGGTCAGGGTAGGGGGAGCAGCACGGGTGAGAGAATGTGCATTTTAAAGATATATAGGGGTTTAATTTATCTTTGTGGCTTTATATTCTATCCTGCATCTTACCAACTTCACTATCTGTATTAATTTCCTTTGATTTTCTAGGTAATTACAGCACATTTGCCAAAAGCAATAGTCTCTTCCCTTTTTCTCTATCCTACAGTTGAGGGCAAGGACCTAGAAATTCTTACTAACACTTCTATTGCTAACGTAAATAAGCACTGTTATCTTGTTCTTCCTTTTAAGGGGAACAAGTCTAGTGTCTTTTCCATTAAGTATAATGAGGATTCTTAGAAGGAAGAGTCTTCACAGTGCCATCTTCCAAATTTACATGTCAAGTCCCTGCCTCTCGGGAACCAGTTCATAGATCCTGCTACCTACTCAACAGCTCCACTTGGGTGTATAATAGGCATCTCAAATGTAACTATCCCAAAACAGAGCTCCAGAATCCATGTGTGACGACTGCTTCCTACCCGTACTTCCTCCAGTCTTCCCTGTCTTAGTAAATAGATCACTGCTCATGCCCCTTATAAAAGGTTTGGGTTCCCAAGTTCAGGGTTCTTCTCCTGTAATGCAATCCCTGGCCTGTGCAGGTGTCTTGGGCCCTCTCCATTTCACCCTGTGGGACTGGGGCTCAGGTAACCAGCACAAAAATGCTGATACCCTGGCTAGTGCCATTGCTAGAAGTAATAAACTGTCCTTCATCTCAAACCCAGGAGTCTCGTGTCTTCTACCAGCATCCATGAAACTGTGGCAGCCTAGCTTGATATCGTGTAGCTAGGGTAAAATCTCAGAATCAGCACAACTCTGAACATTTCTGTCTCTACAATGTCTTCCTTAGTTCCAGCCACTGTCACCTCCTTCTTGAACTCACACAACTTTCTAATTGGCCATCACACTTCCATTCTTGCTTCCCTACAATCTCTTCTCCAAACAACAGCCAGAGTGACCTCTCAAAGGCAAAACAGAGACCATGTCAGCCACCCCCCAAACTGGCCTTTGGTTAGGTCCCTCCACATCTCGTCTTAACCCAGCTCTCTGCAAGCCTGGCTCTTTGAAACACTGCTTTCTCAGAGAGGCCTTCCCTGACCATCCTAAGCAATAACCCATCGCACTTATCACCATCTTAAATTAAATTGTACATTTACTCATTTGTGCTTTGTCTTATCTCCTGCAAGAAAGTAGAGACCTTGTCTATCTTGTTCACAAGTTCCTGGAACAATGTCTAGCATATAAGTCTCAATAAATATTTGCTGAATAAATGAATGAGAAATACTGACTCTATTTAGGGAGGATAATAACAATTACTCTGAGTGCCACTAAATTAAATATCTCCAAGAGATCTGGGGTGCTGTTCAGTGCCACCACAAATCAGCCTTTCTTGCTGGGGAGACCTCTTTCAGCCAAGTAAAATGAGCCTGGAGGTGGTTCCTGGCCTGAGCATTACCCCACGCCAGGGATCACCAGCAGAACAGAGAAGTTACATGAACATTCTACTCACTGACCGGACACTGTTGATGTCAGATTCGTGTGTTTCAAAGGCCTGCACGCACTGGCCGGAGCGCATGTCCCACACCATGGCTTTCTTGTCACATCCCTACAATTGCAAAGTTACCCAGAGTTATGGCCACTGCAAGGCCTGTCTACAGTCAGGCATGAGTTCTCATTATGTAACACAGCCGTTTACTTCCTATTGGTAAATGGCTGACAACATGCTTTTCTGAGACTAGCCTCACCTAAGGCTGCTTTCCTCAACCAGTAAGCCCTGAGGAGGTGAGACTATGTCTTGGGGTGTAGGGGAGCAAGGGAAGGCACCCAGCTTTCCCCTTCAGCATGTCTTCTTCTTTTGCACCTTTCCAAGTGTGGGTGCAAACCCTCCAGAGCCTCCTCGATTTCCCCCTGGGCATTTCTCTCTTTTCTGTCCTTCCCTTCCTCCCTCCTCTTCATCTCTGCCTCCCTAAGCCCGGGAGGGAAGGGCAGGCATAGAGTGGGTGCACGGTGAGCCCACCCCGCTTTGTCTCAGGTGTACAGGACAGCGTGAGCAAAGGGAGAGCACCGGGTGCCACTGGGCCATCTGCACCTCTGCAGCATGCCGGCTGGGAGTCATGACCTCGCCAGCACTTAGCTGCGGGTCTCTAGCAAGTCACCGTCCTGGGCTTCCGCCTCACTACCCATAAACCCTCTCTCTGGGTTGTGAACATGACCCAGAGTCATAAACATGAGGTTTTCACATTATGCTATCCTGGTTCTAGGGGCATTTGCCACATTTCTGCAGAGCAATGCTATTATCAAGCTTGGGTAGTATAATGTGGACTCTCAATAGTCAAATAGAAGACATAATGGCTTAAAATCGGTGTTCAAGTTGCTGGTTTGAACTTCAGGGAAAAGAGTGGGGTGAATACCATAACTGATATCTCAGAACTGTGGGGGTTCAGCATTTTGAGGAGGGACAAAGACAGTTATTCAAAGGCACAGAAATGAAACATACACAGACAGGGCCAAACACCCAAGAAGAAAATGGGGTTCCTGCCGATTACAGGCCACACAGCCCTTGCCTCATGCCCAGCACCAAGACGCAGGCAGCTCAGAGCAGAGGTCCCTTACGTCCTTCAGCTGCAGATGCCATGCGATGGTGTGTCCAGCACGTCCTCTCCCACCTCTCTCCTGACTAAAGCGAGACAGGACCTGAGCCAGGTCACCCTGCTTAGTTCCCCATTCTTATTCCTGGCTGTCCACAGAAATACTCACCCCTGACATCTGCATAACCCATTGTCAACTCTTCCACCTAATATATTCCACATCATATCCTGGGGGAGTGTTTGCATTATGCCCAATTTACAGACAAGGAAATTTAGTCAAATAGCAAAGCCGGGACCCCGGCATCTTAGCCGAGAGCTCCTCTGTGCCACCGTGGCCTTGTGTGCCTGACCCTGAGCCTTCAAATGCTCTGTTCCCTGTGCCCTAGGTTGGGAGGGTGATGGCGACTGGCAGGGGTGGGGCAGGAGAGTGCTCACAAGCCCCAAGCCCTGATCACACCACGCTGCCTCACCTCAGCAGCCATCTGACCAGCTTGGTACCTTATGGCTCATCTCCAGTGCTCTCAGATGCTAACTCTGCTGTTTATTTGAGGAATAACATTTTCAAATGCGGCAGATATGCACCTCAGGTCACAGCATTCACATGAGGAGAACATTCCAGACACCTCTGCAGACTGAATGTCAGCAGCAGAACAGAAGACCCTCGCGACCCACCACGCACTGCCACTGCTGTGGGAGCCGGGGGTGTGACAGTGAGCTGAGGACAATTCCTTCTTGAGAAATGTCTGATCTACTCCCTGAAAATGACAAGAATTGCCAACATAATTCTCCCACAGAGACGAAGGACCCCTAGGGATTTTGCTTGGGTCTTTACCCCAGATACGAAGGTGTTGCCCGTCTCCGAGGGGGCCAGGTCCAGGCAGAGCACATCAGCCCCGTGCCCGTGGAAGCTCTGCAGCAGCTGCCCGCTCTCCACGTCCCACAGGGCACATGTCCCGTCGCCGCTCGCTGTCAGGATCTGTCCACAGAGAAGGGCAGCAAAAGCATTGTCATTATGACCTCTGTTGGGGGAAAGTCACTCTGATGCTTAGAGCTGAACATGTGAGCTCTTGGAACACACACACACAGACTCGTGCCTCGCTATATCTGGATTCAAGCACAGGAGTATTTCCCCTGTGCTAAGAAGAAAAGTTCCTTTGCGACACCCTCACTGTCCTTGCGATGCGGGTTTATGTGCCTGTCCCCTCCGGAGCAGGAAATGGAACAGGAAATGGAGCAGGCCTCCGTGCTTTATCTGCAGAGCTCTGTGCTTGCCGGGCGTCCCAGAGGAAGTGCTCTGTGAACGTTTGTGGAACAGAACTTGCGTGGCCCCCACGAGCAGGCCAAACACTTCGAGTGCTTCTCAGATCTTAACATGCTCCCTAGCCACCGGGCTGCTTGCTAATATTGCATCTGGGGTAGGGGCCCGAGGCCCCAGCATTCTCATAAACCCTCAGCTGGTAGCAGCGCTGAGCAGTGCGCTCTGTCAGACACGTGTGCCCGTGGCTGCTTCCCCCCAGAGCGGGGCAGGGTGCTAGACGGTCCTAGGGCCCCTGAGAGGGCCACATGCAAGCCCTCACAGATTCAGCAAGCACGTGCTGGGTGCTGACGACATCCAGGTGCTCTGCTAATAGGCATTAATTAGGGTTCGAACAGAGATTGTGTCTCGGTCCTGCTCTCCCGGAGGGCCGTTGAACAGAACCGGCAGTAAGATCCGACACCAACCGAATTCCCTGCCCCTGTGTTAAACAATTCCGAGCCCAGGCACACTTTCCTGGAGCTCTGTGAGGCAATACCGAGACCAAGTGAAAACAATCTAACGGCCTGCTGCAGGACATACCTGCTCCTGCAAGGTAAGACTGTGAACCAACAAAACAACTTACTCACCAAAACTAACGGCTTGCTCACCCAGACTCACGGCAAGACCCTTACCTTGCGGGGCTCACCAATCCAAAGCTAGTAATGTCATAGCCAGTTTCCTGTCTTGAGAGACCCACCTTAAAATCACCCAGCTTGGCCCCCCCCCCAAGTCCTCCAAGTACCCTTCCCTGATTTTCTCATTTTGAGATGCTATGGAGAGTTTGCCGAGTTGGGGTTCTCCCTTGCCACAGGAGGTCTAAGAAAGTTGGCACTTCTGGAGAGCAAGTTTTTCCGAGGATCTCGGCAGACAAGACAGTGATGACTCACGATAAGAGTGAGAAGTGCTTAGATCCAAGCAGGCCCAAGGGACAGACAGCAAACCCATTCTGGCAACATCTGAGCTGCTCCAAGGATGAGTGAGAGCTGGCCAGGTGAAGGCCTACCTCTGCACAAAATGAGAGTGTGAGGACTTCAGCCTGTAGGCAAGACGGAGCTGTGGGAAGCTTCCAAGTGAGATGGTAAGATCAAAGGCAGATTTTAGGAAACTGTGTCTAAGGTCCTTGCAATCACCTCTCAAGCCGCTTCTGTAAACTTACAAGTACAAAGGCCACCCATACGGTGAGAGGAACACTGCGGTGCCTGGGTGGACTTAAGGGTCACAGCCCGAGCTGTGGGTGTGCGTGTGCGCACGCGTGCCCATGGCTTGGGCTCAGGCTAAACACAGCTTCGTGGGGCTGGGAGAAAGGCAGCGGAGATGCAGGGCTCATGGCCTCTGGGACCCAGCTGATAGCCTGTCCTGGGCAGCCATGGGCTGGGGGATCCACAAGGGCTAAGCCCTGGATGTCACAGCCTCCCTGCACCCCACCTTCCTGCCGCTCACAGGGCCTGGATGAGGTGATAAGACAGTGCAGGAAGTGGCTCTTGCAGCGTCACTGCCACACAGAAGGCCCTCGATGGGTGGAGCTTACTGAGAAAGGAAATGAGTGGCAGCATTAAGGACTGTTAGCCTCCCGTGCCCCACTGACCGCCCTGCACCTCCAAATTCCTCCTGCTGTGGGTTTTCTCTTCTCCTCTCCTTCTTTCCTGTTCTCTTCCCTTCTCTCTTACACGCTGGGCCTAGCACTCGCAAAGAATCTCCTTTTCTCTGCAGGAGAGATACACATTACAAGGAGGGGACTCTACTCCCACCCTGGCCTGGTGCCCGGCTGGCTGCCCCAACTTGGAGCGCGTTTCCTGCCAGGCAGTCTGGGGAGACCTAGACTCTCCTTGCAGCCAGGAGAAGCCGCTTTGGAGCTCCTCCCTGGAGCAAGAGCTGGGTGAGTTCCAGAGAGCTCAGGCTTCTTGGGCGTGGCCCCCAAGGCCCGCCTCAAAGCTCCCCCTCAGGGGCAGCTCTCAAATGTGGGGAATCTCCAAGACTGCAAAGCTTCTGCCTCTGTTTGTGGGACTCCCTGCATCCTTGGCCTCCTTCAAGTAGCCTGGTACACCCAACAAGATGACCTAGGCTGGTAAAAGTTAGCTTATGAATGCACAAGACTTGGACTGGGTCTTAATTTGGGTACTTATATTTTATAATATGCTGTAATTCTGTTCAATGTCTCCTGGCCCACATCCATTCCTGTCCTAACACTTGCAAAGGACCAATAATCTCCCATCTTTTTTGGGACACCCAATCTGCTTTAAACGATTACCTCAGTCTAGCTCTTTAATTTGCGAATTTTCCATACCATATTCTTCAACCAAAGAGATGAATAGTTTTTTAAAAGTTACAAGTAAATTCTTAATAGTAAAAAATATTTTAGAAAAATACTTTTAATAATTTTGTGATCTTCATTATAAGTAAAAATTGAATTTAAAAACCAAACACTCATCACGATAAATGCACGAAACAGAGCCTCTAACTCACTGTCAGTCATTTCTTTTGGAAGTAGGGAATTTGTAGGTTTAACACTAGTCGTCTGCCAGCCGGCCCAGGCCACAGCGCCCCCTACTGTACAGGTCTGTGAGAATCCTGGTCGCAAACGACAGGGGCAAACACTGCACTCCAAGTCTGAACACCCCTCTGCTCAGCAATTAAACAGTTATCCAGTCACCTGGTCTCCCTGCTGCCAGCCTCGCCTCCCCTTCTGACCCCAGTCAGCTGAAACCAGAGTGGGCCATGGAAAGCTTTAATCTGACCCAGATGCTCTCCTCCTTAAAAGAAACCCAAATCTGACGTGGCACTTGCACGGCTCCTTGCCCATCTGTGGCGTCAGGCCAGACTCAGGGGCCCTGTGATCTGGCCCTGCCCACCTCGCAGGCTGCCTGCTCCCTCTGGGCTGCCCTCACACTTGCCTGGCCACACCCTCGCCCACCAAGGCTGGCTCAGGCAGCCCTTTGCAGCAAGTTTGCGATCACCCCTCCCGTTCTGAGCTCTCAGCTTCCCCCGCTGTTCAGTCACAGATGGTTTCCATGAAGGTTCTGAGAACAGAGCCTGAGTGTGAGCGAGTCCACCCCATAACCGGTGGTATGTGGCAATGTGGGTGGTGGGCACCTATGAAGATTTGCTAAATAGATATGAATGAATAAACTGAGAATCCTTTTATGACTTGTTATAAGAAACTTAAGAGTGTTGAAGTTGTATTGTTTTCACCTTGTAGTTTATTCAAAGTAGGGAATAGATTTACTATTGAAAGCTTTTTCTTTTGGTATTTGTTAAAACACAAGTATAAAGTAGGTACAGTGAGGTGTATAAAATGCGCAACTCTGAAGCTCAGCAGCTCATTAAAGTTTTACACATGTAAACACATTGGAACCACCACTCAGACTGCCAGATAGGAATTTCCACCCCCTCAGAAGGTTCTCTGTTCCGCTCCCACGACCACCAAGTCAGTTAGGGGATGTTTAATATAGCTCTGTCATTAATTAATAGCCCCAACTTTCCCCATTTTTGATTTATTAAAAATAATAATGATAACCAATGAAAAACAACAGGTTCCTCTTTAGAGCCAGCTGCTAGAGCATACCTCTCCTGTTAAGACACCAGAATAGCAATAATTACATTGCACAAAAGACTTTAAGACAAAGACTATAACAAGAGACAAAGAAGGGCACTACATAATCGCAAAGGGAAAAATCCAACAAGAAGATAGAATGATTGTAAATATCTATGCACCTAACATAGGAGCACCTAAATACATAAAGCAACTATTAACAGACAAGGGAAGAAACTGTGTAGAAATATATAGAAATATAATAATAATATGGGACTTTAACACTCCACTTACATCAATGGATAGATCATCCAGACAGAAAATGAACAAGGAGACAGAGGTTTTGAATGATACATTGGACCAGATGAACCTAACATATATTTGGAATATTCCATCCAAAAACAGTGGAATACACATTGTTTTCAAGTGCACAAAGAACATTCTCCAGATAGATCACACGTTAGGCCACAAAACAAATCTCAATAAATTTAAAAAGACTGAAATATCATTCATCTTTTCTAAGCGCAACAGTTGAGCACAATAAATCACAAAAAATATCTGGAAAGAACACAACTACATGGAGGGTAAGTAACTTGCTAATAAATCATGGATGGGTCAACTAAGAAATTAAAGAGACAAATGAAAATAAAAACCCAACTGTCCAAAATCATTAGGATGCAGCAAAAGCTGTCTTAAGAGGGAAAATTATAGCAATATAGGTGTACCTCAAGAAGCAAGAAATATCTTGAATAAACAACCTAAACTTACACCTAAAGGAGCTAGAAGAAGAACAAAGGCCAAAGCCAGTAGAAGGAAGAAAATAATAAAGATCAGAGAAGAAATATATGACATAGAGACTATAAAAACAATAGAACACATTGATGAAACCAGGAGATGGTTCTTTGAAAAGGTCAATGAAATCGACAAACCTTTAGCCAGACTCATCAAAAAAGAAGAGAGAGAACTCAAATAAATAATATCAGAAAGGAAGGAGAAGGAGGAAAAAATAAAAGCTGACACTAGAGAAACACAAAGGATTATAAAAGGATATTATGAAAAATTATATGCCAACAAATTGGATAATCTAAAAGAAATGGATAAATTCCTAGAAACACATAAGCTCCCAAAACATAATCAAGTAGAAATAGAAAATTTGAACAGATGGATTACTAGCAATGAAATTAAATCAGTAATTAAAAAAAACAAAACAAAACAAAAAACTCCTGAAAAACAAAAGTCCAGGACCAGATGGCTTCACAGGTTTATTTTACCAAACATTTAAAGAAGAGCTAATACCTATTCAATCAAACTGTTCCAAAAAATAGAAGAGAAAGGAAAGCTCCCAAGCATTTACCCTAATACTAAAACCAGACAAAGACACTACAAAAAAAGAGTACTAAAGGCCAATATCTCTGATGAACATAGATGCAAAAATCCTCAACAAAATCTAAGCAAACTGAATCCAACAATACATTAAAAAATCATGATCAAATAGGATTTATTCCAGAGATACAGGGTGGTTCAATATTCACAAACCAATCAACATGATACATCACATTAACAAGAGAAAGCATAAAAACCATATGATCATCTCAGTAGATGCAGAAAAAGCATTTGACAAGATTCAACATCTATTCATGATAAAAACTCTCAATGAAGTAGGTTTAGAGAGAACATACCTCAACATAATAAAGGCCTTCAATGAAAACCCACAGCTAACATCATACTCAATGGGGACAAACTGAGAGCCTTCCCTCTAAGATCAGGAACAAGACAAAGATGTCTACTCCCACCACTTTTACGCAACATAATACTGGAAGTCCTAGCCACAGCAATCAGACAAGAAAAAGAAAGAAAAGGCATCCAAATTGGTAAGGAAGAAGTTAAATTGTTACTACTTACAGATAACATGAGAGTATATAGAAAACCCTAAAGATTCCAGCAAAGAAACTACTAGAACTGATAAATGAATTCTGTAAAGTTGCAGGATACAAAATTGATACACAGAAATATG
This sequence comes from Eumetopias jubatus, assembly GCF_037043125.1. NCBI lineage: Eukaryota > Metazoa > Chordata > Mammalia > Carnivora > Otariidae > Eumetopias > Eumetopias jubatus. The sequence continues at coordinate 93,199,262 of NW_028274813.1, forward strand.
TTGCATTTCTATACACTAATAATGAAGCAGCATAAAGAGAAATTAAGAAAATAATCCCATTTACAATTGTACCCAAGAGAACAAAATACCTAGGAATAAACTGAACCAAGGAGGTGAAAGACCTGTACTCTGAAAACTATAAAACATCAATGAAAGAAACTGAAGACAACACAAATGGGAAGATATTCCATGCTCTAAAACCAATATTGTTAAAATGTCCATACTACCCAAAGCACTCTACAGATTTAATACAAACCCTATTAAAATACCAACATTTTTCACAGAACTAGAACAATCCTAAAACTTGTATGGAACCACAAAAGACCCCAAATAGCCAAAGCAATCTTGAGAAAGAAGAACGAATATGAAGGTATCACAATCCCTGACTTGAAGATATACTACAAAGCTGTAGTAATCAAAGCATTATGGTACGAGTACAAAAAGAGACACACAGATAAATGGAACAGAATAGAGGGCTCAGAAATAAATCCAAGCTTTTATGGTCAATTAATAGATAGGAAAGGAGGCAAGAATATCTAATGGGAAGAAGACAGTGTCTACAACAAATGGTGTTGGAAAAACTGGACAGCTACATGGAAAAGAATGAAACTGGACCGCTTTCTTAGACCAGACACAAAAAGTAAACTCAAAATGGATTAAAGACCTATACATGAGAACTGAAACCATAAAATTCCTAGAAGAAAACATAGGCGGTCATTTCTTTAACATTGGCCATATAAACATTTTTCTAAATATATCTTTTCTGATAAGGGAAACAAAACCAAAATTAAACTGTTGGGATTATACCAAAATAAAAGACTTTTGCACAGTGAAGGAAACAATCAACAAAACAGAAAGATAACCTGCTGAATGGGAGAAGATATTTGCAAATGACATATCTGATAAGGGGTTAATATCCAAAATACAGAAAGAACTTATACAACTCAACACCAAAAAAAACCACATAATCCAAGTTAAAAATGGTAGAGGACTTGAATAGACATTTCTCCAAAGAAGACATACAGGTGGCCAAAAGACACATGAAAAGATGCTCAACCTTACTCATCATCAGGGAAATGCAAATGAAAACGACAATAGATATCACCTCACACCTGTGAGAATGGCTAGTATCAAAAACACAAGAAATAACAAGTGCTGGCCAGGATGTGAAGAAAAAGGACCCTCTTCTACTCTTGGTGGGAATGCGAATTGGTAAGGCTGCAAATTGGTGCAGCCACAGCAGAAAAAAGTGTGGAGGTTCCTCAAAAAGTTAAAAATAGAAATACCCTATGATCCAGTAATTCCACTGCTAGGTTATTTTACTCCACTAATTAAGAAAGATGCATGCCCCCCAATGTTTATTGCAACATTATTTATCACAGCCAAATTGTGGAAGCAGCCCAGGTGTCCGTCCATAGGTGAATGGATAAAGAAGAGGTGTTGTGTAGATACAGATTTAGATATAGATAAACACACACACACAGTGGACTATAACTCAGCCATAAAAAAGAAAGAGATCTTGCCATTTGCAAAAACATGCATGGAGCTAGAAATTATAAAGCTAAGTGAAATAAGTCCAAGAAAGACAAATACCATACGATTTCACTCACATGAGGAATTTAAGAAACAAAACAAAGGAAAAAAGAGACAAGCCAAAAGAGAGACTCTTAATACAGAGAACAAATTGGTGGTTGCCAGAGAGGAGGGATGGGTGAAATAAAGGGGATTAAGAGCACATTTATCATGATGAGCAGTGAGAAACGCACAGAATTATTTAATCATTATATTGTGCATCTGAAACTAATATAACACTGTATGTTAACTATACTTGAATAAGATGATAATAATAATAATAGAGGGGACACTGGAACGCTTCCTCTCCTTGCCACCCCTCCTTGGTCCTCTGTCACTTCCCGTGCTCCCCGACAGGCTGACCCACCACACAGCCACTTCCTCACCTGCATGTCTGAATTGGTGAAGCTGCAGGCCGACAGGTAGTTGGTGTGCATAGCAACAGACTTCTTTTTGGCAGCCATGTTTTCATTTTTGTCAAACGTCAGTGGATACACAGAACACTTATTATCCAAACCGCTAGCATGGAAAGAAAGAAGTGACAGATGCTAATATAAGGCAACAGAATACACCTATACATTCTCCTTCACGCAAACTTTTCAAAATGTTTTCCTTTGGCAGCATGATGTATTGTAAACTTTCCCCCCAACTTTGAAGATTTTCAAATGTACCATAAAACTGAAAGAAAAATAGTACAATGAGCACCCAGATCCCTTCACCTACATTCACTAACTTAGCCTTTTGTCATATTTGTGGGAGCAAATTCTGAACCCATTTGAAGGTAAATGCAGACATGACATGTTATATCTACACACTTCAATTTGCAAATTTTACATCTTCTAAAAAAAACAGAACAGTCTCCTAGGTAGCCACTAGATCATTATCACATCTGAGAAAACTAACACAAATTCCATAACACGGTGTAATCAGCCAACCATATTCAATCTTCCGCAGTTGTCCCCAGGATCCAGGGCCCAATCAAGGTTCACACATGGCATTCAGTTTTTATAGCTTTTTAAGACCATTCAATTTAGAACAGACCCTCCACCTCTGTTTTTGTTGTTCATGACAAGAGATCTTAGGCCAATGGTCTTGTAGAATGTCACATACTCTGGACTTGTCACATTGCTTCTTAATGGTCATATTCAAGTATAACATTTTTGGTAATACTAGTATACAGGTAATACTGTGTACCTCTTTCTCTTTCTCGCTGCTTCACTCCAGGAGATCTGTGAGGACTACTGTCTCAAGATTGGTGATGCCGACTTTGATCACTTGGTCAGAGTGGGGAGCACTAGATCACTGCATGGTAAATATGACTTGCTTTTAATTAGTAATTAGGGTTTGACACTTCGAGACCATGTGAATATCCTGCTTCCCAACAACCTTTCATGCAATGGCTTTAGCATGATTACCATTGTTTGAATCAAATATTATTTTAGGAGTACAAAATAGTGACCTTCTGATTTGATCATTCCTTCTGCATTTGTTAGCTGATATTTTTCTGTAAAGAAAAACTTCCCCCTCCCCTCAGTATCACTGTACACCCATGGTTTTTTTTTCTCTTCAAGTCTGTTATGAGCCATTACTATCACTATCCCATGTGATGCTCACATTGTCCCACATTTGGACAGTGGAGGGCCCCTTGAAGCAGCTCGTTTCTGTTGGATATGACCCCATTGGTCCTTGAATGTTTCCTTGCTTTCTGGAACAAGAAAATATCCTTTTCCGGCCCCAGACCGACGGTCAGCCTTACTCCGAGGAGCCCTGCTTCTTCTTCATGGGCAATGACATTTAGGAGGATGACACTCTTCTGATGCCCTGGGGATGCTAGGGACCCCCTTAGCCTTTCCAACTGCTCAAGGGGGCAGGTGTGGACTTGGGAAGTCTCTTACCAGTAATTCATAAGCTTGTGGGTGAGAATGATTGGCAGTTAGACTGTGACACTGAACCAGTATGCTGTGGACTATGGGCTTCCTTGGACCCTTGAGGTGGTAGGCGTTCTCCTGTGCTGAAGCTTCAGAGTAATTTCTGTAGCTCTCCTGGGATACCCATTACTTAGGGTTATTTACATCTGGTGTTGAATCTCAGCTTTAGTATCTAACTCATTTTGTGATCTTGGTTATGTTTTTTTAGGTTCTCTGAGCCTCAGTTTCCTCGACTATAAAATGGAGTGGATCCCACGATCACAGGGGGCTGTTGGGAAGATTCTATAAAGAGTTCAGAATGGCCCTTGACATACAATAGAGTCTCAGTAAGTGGTCATTATTGTCATTTTTATATTCCACTTGCTTGGAGGCAGGCACTATGTCCTATTCATCTTTAAATTCCCCAGGACACCTGGTCCATTGCCTTGTGAACTGTTGTTCATATCAAGTATACAATACCTGAGTGAAGTCTTCTTTCAGATATGGCTTTCAAATAAAAAAATACTTATATATAAATAAAGGCAATTAACACATTTTTTTGAGAAGGGGATTGTGTCAATACTGTTGGATTTCAGCTTTCAAGTTTGGAACCAACTAAGAAATAGACTCACTAGTCAGACAGATGGAGATAAATATATCCCTGTTCTCCCCTTAAAAAAAAATGGAGAGAATGTGGTGGAGGTGTGGATTTGTGTGATCACGGAGTTACAGGGCTGTCACAAAGCCATGGTTGAGAAACACCACATTAGATCATCACTAGATAACTAGGCAAGTTAATGGCAGTGGCTCTTGGCAGTTCTAGGGAAGGTCTGAGCAGGTGCTTTTGTCTAAGATGGGGATTCAGTTTTGCTCAGTTTAGATTTTAACGATTTTATTTGAGAGAAAGAGAGAGAGAGAGAGAGAGAGAGAGAGAGAGAACAAGTGGGGGAGGGGCAGAGCAGGAGGGAGAGGGAGAGAGACAATCTCTCAAGCAGACTCAGAGCCCGACGCTGGGCTCGATCCCATAACCCCGAGATCATGACTCCAGCCAAAACCAAGAGTCGGATGCTCAACTGACTGAGCCACCCAGGCGCCCCTGCTCAGTTTAGTTTCTGATGCTCTTTCCTCATCCACTGGACCCCATATTTTAAATATTTGTTAATATTACACCAATATTCACAGCTTGAACTCCCTCTGCTTGTGAGGCAGGCAGTGCAGGCACTGAGTATCTATCACAGGGCAGGGCCGGGAGACAGATATGATGGACAAGACACCAGCCATTCCTCCTGTCTGAGGAGGCTGTCACCACAAACCTGTCTACCTGGGCCTTGTAAAATTATTCCCTTTCCCGCTTGCCCCCCCTGCCTCATGGAAATTTTCCCACTGGGTTCAAATAAGAAATAGCTGACAGAACCATTTTCCAAACTACTGTTAAAGACATTGTTCATGGGGTGCCTGGGGCAGCTCAGTTGGTTAAGTGGCCGACTCTTGATTTTGGCTCAGGTCATGATCTCAGGGTCAGGAGATGGAGCCCTGCATTGGGTTCTGCGCTCAGCAGGGAGTCTGCTTGAGATTCTCTCCCTCTGCCCCTCCCCCCACTTGCCTGCTCTGTCTAAAAAAATACATTGTTCACTACGTTATTATATCCATTGCATACTGCAGAAGGATCTACCCAATATATTCTTTTTGTAACACAGAACCAGATAGCAGATATCTCAGTATAAAATATTGAGAAATGATGTAACTCCTTCAACTCTATGCATCTGCTAACATTAATGCCCAGTTAGAAACATATTACCCTGGAGTTTTTAAAAATGTAGACTATTTATTAGTCCTAATGAGTAAGAACTGGTCTTACATAATGAGAGGTCAGCTTTGGCCCTTGGCTGCTGGGAGGTCATCTTTGAGCCCCTGGAATGGGCCTAAGGGAGAACAGCTTTGGTTCACAGATAGTCTCACAGTATGATTTAGGGCACGCACTGTGAGTTCTGACCTCCTCACAGGAACCAGAAACTAAAGGCATTAGCCTAAACCTCGAGGACACACTGGAGACTGAGGGTCAGCCATATGGGCCGTATGTGATTGAGCCCCAGGAAAATCCGTGGACACCAAAGACTCAGGCGAGTTTCCCTGGTTGTTAATGTTCTATCTATCATCACGCATGGTGGCCAGGAGGCCAGCAGGAGGTAACGCCGTCCGTGATGCCACAGGGATGGGACAACTGGAAGCTACAGGTTTAGACCCCGCCTGGACTCTGCCCTGGGCACTTCTTCCTTTGGTTGGTTCTAATTTGTATCCTTTCACTGTGAGAAAACTGTGAGCTTAAGTATAGCACTTTCCTGAGTTCTGTGGTTGTTCCAGCAAATTATCAAACCTGAGGGTGGTTTGCGACTGATATCTGAAGTGACAGAAGTTTTGTGGGAACAGCGCTTTCTAACTATACAGCTGGCTGAACTCCTTTACGCTTATCTTAGTGTGTGTGTGTATGTATACACACATATGTAAATAAATGTATTATGTACATAGCATATACATAAATACATATATACCTATATACATCATGTGTATATGTGTGTCTTTTACTGTGCTTACCTCATATCCTTTCAAGAAGGAAATGGGATGAATTTTATATAAATAATACCATTCAGTAATAAAATGGAAATATAACCTACTTTTGAATTATTTAAAAAATTAGAAAATATGAAATACATGTGTGTGAACATGGGTTCCAAAGGCACACAGGGTCTTGGCAAGTGGAGAGTGAATGGAAAGATGCCCCCAAACAGCCACTCAAAGGGAGGGATGTTGAGGACAACCATTGGTGTGACTGTGGCTGGAGAAGGCTCCAAACTTTTTGCTTGGAGGCCAAGTGTTTTCATTTTTGAATTAAAACTCCTTTCTCCTGATTATAAAACAAGATACGCTTATTTTTAAAAACGGAAAATTATTAAAAAAGAGAAAATTATAAAAAAGAGAAAACCCCATAGTCCCATCATCCACAAGGAACTACTATTGGATTTTTTGGTATAGTTCATCACAGACTTAATGCCTTTTTGCTAAACATGGCTGGGATCCTATGGTAGAGATATTTTCCAGAATTGTTTAACACAGGGACAGGGAATTATGTTGGTTGCAGTTCTCACTGCCAACTCTGTTAAACTGAGCTCCAGGAGAATAGGAAATAAAACACCATCTTCCTAGCAACCTGGATGTTCTTTTCATTTACTGTAATTAAGAAGTTTCCTTTTTAATGGTTGTATAAAATAGTCCCTTCAACTCATGTCCCACAATTCACTTAATAATTTCCTTTGATGGACATATGATTCCTCCCTACCCTGCCTTTTTTTGCTTTATTTTAAATAATGCTACAATAAATATTATTGCTCATATGGCTTTTCTATATTTTGGATCATTCCTTTCAAACAAGTTCTTAGATATGGAATCTCTAGATCAAAGGTTATAAATTTTTCAAGGCTTCTGTTCTGATACACATTACTAACATGTTTTCCAAAACGTTTGCACCAATTTATAGTCCCCACCAACAGCATTTGAGAGTAGAGGAGGCAGGTTTGAAACTTAAGCTACTGTCAGTCTATAATGAAAATAAGTATGAAAGAGATTTGTGTAGTTTCTTTTTTGATGAAGTTCAGGGAGGAACTGAACACCTCACTTAACCGGCCAACAACAAACAACAACAAAAACAGTAAGTTCGAGTTCGTTTGCTTGTTTTTGCCCATCAAATGGTATTTTGTGGCTAATCAAAGATCTGAAAAGCTGCTTGGCCCCTACTTACCCACATGCAATGGCGCATCCCGACGGGGCATACGCACAGGCCATCACCCACGTGCAGGGCATGGTGACTGCATGCTCCTGAAACACAGTACGCAAGCTTCATAGAAGGAACGAGCAGCACTTCTACACAAATGTATTAATGTTTAGTTTTTGCAAAATCAAATGACTGGAGTTCCTGCTAAATCCCATTACCATTTCAAAGGGCAGTGGTGTGGGGTGAAGATCAGCTTGAGACTGACAGGAGACTCAGCTCCCCCAGAATCAACAAAAGCGAATGTCGTATATTCCAAATGCTAAAAATCTCAGCCAACAAAACAATATCCTTACCGTTTTACCTCTCTCTCTTTTTTAAAGATTTATTTGAGAGAGAGAGAGAGCACACAAGCAGGGGAAGGGGCAGAGAGAGAGAATCCTCACGCAGACTCCCTGCTGAGTGTGGAGCCCAACGTGGGGCTCAATCTCACGACTCATGAGATCATGACCTGAGCCGAAACCAAGAGTCAGATGCTCAACTGATAGAGCCACCCAGGTGCCTCTACTTATTTCTTAATGTTATACTCCCCTTGTTCTTCTGAATGAATATTGGGGCTCATTTTCTTTGAAAGGTCTGTCTGAATTTCACTTCAGTTACATGCTATACTTTATTTACTCAGATTCCCCCTTAAAAATCTATTCTTAAATGATTCTACATGTATGTTGTGTTTGCTGCCCTGTGAATATACAAGAGACTCTGTCCCCTGTGGGTCCTGAAACCATTCTTGGGAAGGTCTGAGTGGAGGCGGGGGAGGGCAGGGTGATCTTGAGTTTTGCTCACAGACGACAGAGACCCCATAACATGGAAGCAATGAGAACTACGCGTAGCAGTTTCTGCTCCTGGCTGGTGGTCGGGGCACCCACATTCTCCTGCATGCCAATAGGCAACAAAGCCACAGCTCAAAACCTTCTGCATCTGTGGTCTTACTTCCATGAGAGACATGGGCCCTGGTTCCTAGTTCCAACACCAGCAAGATGTGCAGCCCCATGCAGGCCATTGGTGAAGGGAAAGGATGGGATTAGATGATTCTAGGCTGGTTCTTTCCTACTATGATTCATGTTATGCTCATGGAAATTCTGTCACTCACAATCTACAGCCTTTCAGATGCCTAGAATAACCCACTGCAGCAAATGGCCACTCTCAGCACAAGGCGCCCCAGGCTCCCTTCCTTACAAGAAAAAACTATGTTCCCTGCCAGGGCCACAGTGGCAACACCACGGCTCCCCAGAAATCAGGCAGTGTGTGCTCTAGGACATGCTAAGGCTTAAACAGAAGCAAAAAAACCCCACATGCTCCTGAAGATGCTAAGGTGCGCTGGGAGAAGCAGAGGCTCCCATGGGCAGAGGTCCTGGAGGGGAAAGACCCTTGTAAACCGTTAAGTTGCCATTTTTACTATTCCCCAGGGGCCTGACCATTAGGCACTCTGCTCCAAAAGATGGTTCTGTCCCCCCTCCCCCGATCAGGTTGTGTAGCACCTGCCTACCACAACACTTACTAAACACATTCAAATAATGCAGAATATGGATGCTGTTCAGTTTGAGGCAGATATAGGTCTCTTTGTCTTATATAGTGAAGAAGAGAAGACCTTCTTTATATAAATAACAGAACCAGGACTGAATATACAATAGTGGTTACCATAAATGGCACACAATGCAGGCTTGTAAGCACACCTCCACAGAGACTGGCTTTTCTCTTTAGTTAAGAGTCTAAATGTAGGTTAAATTTGGAGCCGAGCTCGCCCAGGCCCGACCTGCAGGATATCACTGGATAGTCAGTTCAACCCCCAGCAACCTCAGCTTCTCCCCCGCTGTCTGCTCATGTCCATGGTGCTACAGAGTCCGGTCAAAGACACAGACACAGAGGGCAGAGAAAGCGGGGGCTTCAGGAACCTCTCACCACCCCTCAAAGAAAAATAATACGTGCGTGCGTGCGTGAGTGTGACGAGTTTTCTAGGCCAGGCCCTTTCCGGTTTTAAGTGTTAGCACCCTCTCTGCTGGCTCTGCATGCTCCTGCTGGGAGGAGCGGTTTCAGCTCTCGAGGGGAACAGACCTGCCACGGGCTGCCGAGCTGTCTGAACACAGATGGGCTTTCCTGGGGTTTCCATCCCCAGGCAGGCACCCGGGAAGCCCGATGACCATGAGACTGGGGGTGTCTGGAAGCGAAGAGGACAGGGCCGGGGTTCTGGGGTGCTGCTCCATGCACCAGGGACAACTTCTTACCTTGTTGGTAGTGAAGGAATCCCACACGATCACCTTCCCGTCCTGGAGAGAAAAGAGTAAACAGCTTAAGGAGCCGTCAGTCAGCGCTCACAGGCGACTGCGAGAACGCTCCAAAGAGCTGTGTCCAGCTGGGCAGCACGCAAGAGGCACCAGAGTAAGTACCTGGGTGGTCAAGGACCTCCAACCTACCTTTGAACAAGGGGGAGAGAACAGGGGGCTGAACTGTTCTGCCTGATTAAAGGCTCAGTTCTCAACATGATACTCCTTGTAGAGCTACAGAGCGGTGCTCAGAGACTTCTTCCAACCATTCAGAAACCAAGCACTCACTGTTGGTGCCCTGTCGTCGCCCCCCACGCCCTGTCAAGAAGCTATACAGGGATGAGACAAACCTGAAATTACCTCGAGGTACTTTCCAGGTAACTAATGGTCTCTTTCGTTCTCCCTGGCCACCCCCACCAGCCCTCCTGGCTACTGTGCCCCACGCACACTGCGTCAGAGCCCCCCTCCCCATTCCTGGCCCACTTCTCTGGGCTCCGCGGGCCTGACAGCAGTGTAACTTGCCCACCCAGACAGTTCACACCTAAGCTGGGAACAACGTGAGACTCCTGTCTGTCACCTGTCTGTCACGGTGGGGATGCCATAGGGGGCTGGGCTCGGGGCTGGCAATGCCACCTTCTCTGTACCCGCTGCTGCAGCCCGCACGGGGGCTATGGGGAGTCACCACGACGTCGTGGGTGTGTAATACAAACCCACACGAGCCCTGGTCCCTACAGTGCAGCCACCTGCCCGGTACGCGGTGTGCGGGTCCTCTGGGCCCCCAGGCTCTGCTTGAGAGGAAGAAGATGGCTGAGTCGGCAGCCTCCGTGGCAGGCTTGGTTTTTGTAATCACAGAAGCCATTTGGAACCAAACCTGAACGACAAGGTGAGGGTGGGGGAAGAGGTGCCACTGAGGGGCACAAGCAAGGTCTGATTATCCAAAGTGACATGGTTGCTTTCTTTGCATGATCCACTGGACGATTTCCTATTCCCACTACGTGTGGCTGAAGGGCCCAGGAACAAAGTCAAAGTGGGCAATCTGGGGCCTTTCAAAACTCCTAAGCACACTGGTTCTTCTAGTCCAATTTCTCTGACTAAACACCCAAACACAACAGAGGGGGTAGATTAGGTAACAGGGCCGAGAAGAGGGAAGGAGCTCCAGGCCTGTACCTTGGGGCCCTCCACACCTGGAGCCCGGCTCGCTGTGCCGGGGAACGGACTCGTGCCTTGCCCGAGCTGGCGTTCCCTCTGGCAGCTTCTTCCACCACGCCGCCTGCCTGCCTGTCCCCACTGCCCACCCACTCTGTGCTCTGGACAGAAGAAGGCACCCAAGACGCTAAAATCAGCCATAAAACCAAATGTGGGCCTCTCTACCAGCACAGATTTATACGCCAGGGCGTCATGTTCCTGGAGAGACCGCCTCCACCCCAAACCCTACCCCACATAGTGAGGCTGATTCATCACCTGCCTTCAAGGGCGGAGGACTGCTCTGAGTCACCCCGTCTGCTCCAGAGTGTTCCTGCTGTTGCCAGCTCCCTCCCACACCCACCCCACTTCTAGTTTTCTCTGCGTTAGAGGGAGATGGATGGGGTGTTCCTCCTCTCTAATAAGAACAGTGTATACGTGACAGAAAATCCAACATACATTGTACTCTTAAAGACAAAAAAAAGTCAAAAAGTCTAGGTAGCAACATGTATATCTTGATAACCACTTTGTAAAAAAAAAAAAGTCTGTTAAGGAATGCTCTAAAATAGTAATAATGGTTGGGACAGGGTGGTGGGAGTAAAAACATTTCTTTGTTCTCTTTTTCAGTGTCTCTTTAATGTGGTAAAATACCTGAGAGAAATGTTTTATGTTCTGTGGTAAAATACCTGAGAGAAATGTTTTATGAACATAAAAGAAAGCAAATTAACAACGTGACATATTAGATCTATAGGTAATTTAGGAGACTAAGACCACCTGTTCTTATCAAACACAATCTGACATGGATGTTAGAGTGTGTGGATTATTTAGATTATGTACAGTTTTTATATTTAAAAGGAATTTTGTCTTTTGGATATTGTCTTTTGGAAAAGCGGGGCTGAAGGTACGGATGGTTGTGGGGGGAGCCCAAACTGGCCATAAAAATATAGGACTTCAGTTTATAATTTTATATTCAATGCATGTTACATCAAAATAGACATAAAAAGTACCGAGCAGTGATAACCAGCCTCCTGATAGTCACACTTTTGTAGAGGCCCCTCCCTCATAATGTCAGGGCTGGAATACAGCAGGAGAGATGGAATGTAACTTCTGATGGCATGGCTTCGGCTTCCATCTCCCTCTCTTGCTCTGGGGAAGGCCAGCTACTATCTTATAAGCAGCCCTATGGAAACGTCCACATGGTGAAGGACTAGGGCCTCCAGACAATGAGCCATTTTGGAAGCGAGTTTCTGCCCTACTCGAGCTATGTCATGACCCTGCGGTCATGGGGTTATAGTCAACATCTTGGCTATAACCCCATGAGAGACTCTGAGCCAGAACTACCCAGATAAGCCGCTCCAGAGTCCTGGCTCTCAGAAACCATGTGAAATAATAAATATTTGTTATTTTAAGTTGTTGAATTTGGAGGCAATTTGTTATGCAGCCACAGATAACAGTAATGTAAGATGTAAAATAAACTATGTTAATGAGATAAAATGAACGAAAAATTATACTTTATAAAATATGTGTCTTAAATTTGCTCTTTAAGGCGTAAAAAGAGTCCAGCAACTCTTAAACTGAAAGATGCCACAACCACTTATGTCCTCAATTTGAGGGGAGGGGGCCCCACTATCTAAAAAATGGTTTCATTCACAAATTCAGCCCTGAAGTATGCTCAGGAAGAAATAATTTTGAATGGCTTCTCAAATATAGTTCACGTTTCAGTTATTACCATAACTCCAAATCTACCCAAATTAGTGACGTTCTACAGTATGCAAGAGAATTCTTCACTATGCTAACTCATGTCCTGCGGAGAATAAGCAGAGTCATAAAGAGCAGGCAGGGTTTTTTGAAAAGGAAAGCTCTCTTTCTTCTTTAGCTATCAAGTCAGACACTTGCTCACCCTCACAGAGCAGATTTCACATACCTGGGATGAGCTCACGACCCTTCTCTTATCTTTGCACCAGTCCATGCAGAGAACCTTGTTCCCGTGGCCTTTGAGGGTCCTCCTGGTCTTCATGACAAACTGCCCCAGAGCTTCCACCCGCTCAGCCACCTGGTGCACTAGAAGGACAGGCTACAATCAGTTCCGTCACCAATGACCAGATTCTGAGCCATATGCTGGCAAAGGGATGACGCTGGTCTTTCTCTGATTCTCCTGTTTTTGTGTTTTCTGTTTTGTTTTGTTTTTTACTATTATGCCTTCATAATGCTCTCTCTTTTAAACTCAGAAGAGGGTAGAGACAACACTGTCATTCTGTCTTTGTGTTTAATACCCCACATCTTTCAAAGCATTTCCATCTCTGTGTGCTGAGGGATCAACAACGACGCTACCTCATATATATATGGCTGTCTTCCACCATACAGAATTCTCCCACTGAAGGGCTGCGGCTCTGCGAGATGGGCAGGGTGAGCAGCAGAGCGAGACTGAGGCTCACCCGGGTTCTTTGGCTAAAACAAGTTCATACAACCAACTGGGAGTGAAGCTGGGGCTTCCGGTTCTTCTACCTACCTTTCCAATCACAAGGAAAAGTGACTTTACAAAAACTGTCCCATGGTGGCAGAATGCGCACCCATGCTGCTTGAGAGCAGGCACTGTGACCCCTAGCTGATGCCCTGTACCTAGCACAGGCCTGGGACATGTCGGGGCTCCTTTCACGTGCTGCAGACAAGAACGGACGAGGGAGCCACCACATGGTACACCAGTGGATTTACTGAAAACTTCCGCTATCAGTGGAGATCAATATTCTAAAAGTCTAAACACATGACCTACGGGAGAAACCCACACCAGGGAGGAGCTCCAAAAAGGAATCTTGCAGGGGCTGGGCCCACGGCCTCTTTCCTGAGCCTGTCACTGAGGAGTCCCAGAAGGAGCCACGTTCCAGTGAAGGGACCGTCACGTCCCGGCCCCGCATCCAGAGGTGAGGAACTGAGGCTGGGGGACCCCACGGCTTCACCCCTTCGTGCAGTGCCACTGCCCTTCTAGTTAGAGGCTGTGCCAGAAGGAAAAACTGGGGCTCCTAACCGCCCCCCCTCCACTTCTTCTACCTCCAAACCTCCCAGCTGGGCCTTTCCCCCAGGCAGGTGAGAAAGAGGGAAAGGGGCATCCGAGGCAAAGGGCAGGCCCAGGGAAGGTTTGGTGTCTCGGCAGAGCAGCGCAGCATGGGAGGCGTGAGGCAAGGCAGCTGGCCCTCTTCCTTCCCAGGAGCCACTGCCCCTTGCTGGGGAGTGCCACCTCCCTCACGAAAATGGGGCAGGGAGGGCCGGACTGGACTGCGGCTCAAGCCCATGACAACAGCGCCCCTTCTCAGAAATCCTCCCTCCCTCCCTCCCCTCTGTCTCTCTAAACACTGCATTGTGTATCTCCTAAAAACAAGGAACTCTTACATAGCCACAGTATATTATCAAAGTCAGAAAATTAACACTGAAACAATGCCATGTCCAATCTACAGCCCTTATTGAGATACTCTCCATCGTCCCAATACCACCTTTATAGCAAAAGAAAACCCAAGACCACGTGGTGCCCTCAATTGTCATGTTTCTTTAGTTTCCAGATATTGAGTTTCCCAGTGTGGGCTTGTCTGCCGCTTCCTCAAGATCAGATGCAGGTGATGCGTGTTTGGCAGGAACGCCACAGACGGACGCTGAGTCCCCGCCAGGTCGCCCCGTCAGGAGGCACATGTCGTCTATTGGGCCCATCACTGGCACTGTGCACGCTGACCATTCAGTTGAGGTGGTGTCTGCCGGGTTTCTTCACTGGAGAGTTACCATTCTGCTTTTTGTAATGAAAAAGTATCCTGTGGGGATGTACTCTGAGACTCCACAAATACCCCGTCACTCATCAAACTCCAATACCCTCTTTTTAACATCTGTTCATGATTCTTGCCTGAATGGGTGATGATGATGGTTGGCAAGTGATTCTCCTAATTCCATCATTCCTTCTGCATTTTTAGGTGGCTTTTTTTTTTTTTGAGGAGTTCGTATCAAATTTTTTTTTATCATGTATTGGACAGGTCCTTTTTTAATTACAAAATATTTCAGACATACAAAAAATTACCAAGAACAATAAAAGTCACACACTCATCACGGTAATTATCAAACATTAGCATTTTGCCATATTTGATTCATATCTCTTGTTTTTTTAAATTTTTTATTGTTATGTT